>NC_088403.1:57983981-58283981 GCF_034236695.1 Oncorhynchus nerka
ACTGTGGGACCTTATATAGACAGGTGTGTGCCTTTCCAAATCATGTCCAATCAATTTAATTTACCACAGGTGGACTCCAATCAAGTTGTAGGAACATCTCAAGGGTGATCAATGGAAACAGGATGCACCTGAGCTCAATTTAGAATCTCATAGCAAAGGGTCTGAATACTTATGTAAATAAGTTATTTCAGTTTTTTATTTGTAGTAAATTTGCCAACATTTCTAAAGCCTGTTTTCACTTTATCATTATGGGGTATTGTGTGTAGATTGATAAGGGAAATGTTTTATTTAATCCATTTTAGAATAAGGCTGTTACGTAACAAAATGTGGAAAAAGTCAAGGGGTCTGAATACTTACCGAATGCACCGTATACTGTACATCTTACCTCTTTCAGGTAATACATTCAATGCAGTATTAGCCTTATATTTAGCTAATTAATGATGGGTTATGCATAATAAGCTTCTAATTTATAGCTCTTGTGCAATACGCACGCACCTGTGCTCCACTGGCATCTCCTTAAAAAACTCTGTAGCTGTTGGAGTCCCATGCAGTTCAAAGCTAGACTAGAATAGCTATTCGGAGAGGGACGCATGCTCTTTTTTGCTGAACGTTAAATATAGCAGTAGTTTGAAAGAAGAGCAAACTCACAATGGCGTTAGGCTTCAGCAGTCATTTATTCAGACCCATAACCATTCAATCTTCGTGAAGAGAAGTGAACGCCTTCTGACTCTAATTCTAGTCCTGTATTATCCAATGTAATTAGAAGGATGCAGATATGATAATTAGAATGATGATTAGATTTAGAATGATGCAGATATGATGATTAGAATGATGATTAGAATTAGAATGATGCAGATATGATGATTAGAATGATGATTAGATTTAGAATGATGCAGATATGATGATTAGAATGATTATTACAATTAGAATGATGCAGATAAGATGATTAGAATGATTATTAGAATTAGAATGATGCAGATAAGATGATTAGAATGATGATTAGAATTAGAATGATGCAGATAAGATGATTAGAATGATGATTAGAATTAGAATGATGCAGATATGATGATTAGAATGATGCAGATAATATGATTAGAATGATGCAGATATGATGATTAGAATGATGCAGATATGATGATTAGAATGATGCAGATATGATGATTAGAATGATGCAGATATGATGATTAGAATGATGCAGATATGATGATTAGAATGATGCAGATATGATGATTAGAATGATGCAGATATGATGATTAGAATGATGATTAGATTTAGAATGATGCAGATATGATGATTAGAATGATGATTAGATTTAGAATGATGCAGATATGATGATTAGAATGATTATTAGAATTAGAATGATGCAGATATGATGATTAGAATGATGCAGATATGATGATTAGAATGATGCAGATATGATGATTAGAATGATTATTAGAATTAGAATGATGCAGATATGATGATTAGAATGATGATTAGAATTAGAATGATGCAGATATGATGATTAGAATGATGATTAGAATTAGAATGATGCAGATAAGATGATTAGAATGATGATTAGATTTAGAATGATGCAGATATGATGATTAGAATGATTATTAGAATTAGAATGATGCAGATATGATGATTAGAATGATGATTAGAATTAGAATGATGCAGATATGATGATTAGAATGATGATTAGAATTAGAATGATGCAGATATGATGATTAGAATGATTATTACAATTAGAATGATGCAGATAAGGACAAGGAAATGTATTTCATTTAACTGCTGAATGCCAGGAAGGAATGAGAGAGAAAGAGGAGGTAGGCTAAAACATTATGAAAGGTATATATGCGTCAGCCTACTAATTATACAAATAGGCCCCATCATATTTCAAAATGTAAATCAAATTCGCAAGCCTATACTTGTACTTTTGTAAGCTGAATCGCATGTTCTCTTCTGTTTTTTAAGGTTTGGAACGATGTTCATAATTCCATACAATACAGTATAATACAATAATGTACAGTAATACAGTTCACACTCAAAAAGATTAGCCTGGAGATAGTTTGATATATTTATCCATTACAGCTAGCTACATCTATGGGCTTTTATGTGTTTTCGGGTGTGCGTAATGTGCAATGGCCTATATAATATTGGATAATGGCACAGTCATTTGGGCTTGGGCTCATTAAATGTTGTTAATGTAGAACTCATAAAATGTACTTAATATACGACTAATCAGGCTCAGCTAGCATCAGGTTAGAATTGTCATGGTGATCAAAGCTCTAATCAAATCCAGACACACTGTGTTTATATGCTTTGTAATGCCTTTGAATGACACTTCCGGTTTTAGTGGGAAACCTGGGAGAAAAGGGATTTATTCTCGGGACATTTGTAAAATAACGGGAAAATATTCAACCCTAGTACATTCTGAACAAATATAACAATTGCCACGTTTAATCAAAACAAAGACACAATTTGCAGAAACGTTAGCGTTTCTGGTGAATAATGAAAACGCCCCCAAAACGGAAGAAACCAAGTACATCTAGAGAGCCATTTTCCAGCAGTGGTGAGTAGAGACAGGTTAGTATTTAACGACAGATGAGACGAAGATAAACATTTAGTTACCAGACCTTTTACAGGCGATAGTACACCATGTTTAATGGCACTAGCAATAGCTTAGTTTCCTGTTTTTTTTTTAGCAATTGTGGCAGCCGGAGGCTTGCTGGCATCAATTCCTAGATGCCATTGCCTGTCATTGTGCCCTTGAGCAAGTCACTGAACCCACCCCACAACTGCTCACCAGGCTCCCAGCAGGGATGGCTTGGCCGTCTGCCATTTCGGGCAAATGCCAGATGGACTGGTCCAATTTTAGCCCAGTGGGCCTGTCTAACTTGGGTATTTTTAAAATTTATTTTTAATTATTTTTTACCCCTTTTTCTCCCCAATTTCGTGGTATCCAATTGTTTTAGTAGCTACTATCTTGTCTCATCGCTACAACTCCCGTACGGGCTCGGGAGAGACGGAGGACGCGTGACTTTCAACCTTCGATACACAACCCAACCAAGCCGCACTGCTTAACACAGCGCGCATCTAACCCGGAAGCCAGCCGCACCAACCCGGAAGCCAGCACGCATCCAACCCGGAAGCCAGCCGCACCAATGTGTCGGAGGAAACACCGTGCACCTGGCAACCTTGGTTAGCGCGCACTGCGCCCGGCCCGCCACAGGAGTCGCTGGTGCGTGATGAGACAAGGACATCCCTACCGGCCAAGCCCTCCCTAACCCGGACGACGCTGGGCCAATTGTGCGTTGCCCCACGGACCGAACCCAGAGTCTCTGATGGCACAGCTGGCGCTGCAGTACAGCGGCCTTAACCACTGCGCCACCCGGGAGGCCTAACTTGGGTATTTTGTGTGCACTTCCTGTGGTAATTAAGAGATAACACATTGTTATATATCTATCTATACCATTACACTGCTATAAGTGGTTAATAGGTAGGCTGTGGATTACAATTCAGCCCATTCACTTTCTAACTGCCTGACATTATGTCAGACTAGTGAGGATGTTACTGTGTCTGGAATCATCCCCTCTTCATGTTAAGACGTTTCCTCTACTGAGAGCTTTTACAGTCAAATCAACATGTCTGAGACACAGCATGTCAGTAAGAGCTGTTCTTAGGAACTGTTGACCTACGTCGATTAGTTGAGCTTGTGCCCAAGGACTGTGTGTGTCTGTCTCTCTCTCTCTCTCTCTCTCTCTCTATCTCTCTCTCTCTCTGTGTGTGTCTGTCTGTCTGTCTCTCTCTTTCTGTGTGTGTGTACGTGTGTGTGTGTTTTCTTGTGATATCTGTGTGTGTATATTTACACTTGTGTGTTTGAAAGAGTATATAATTATTGAATACAATGATTGGAGAAATGGCTGCTTGTCACCCCAATAGTCAAGGCTCCCCATTGTGAAGGTGCAATGGCTGTTATGTCAGCTTCACAAGATCAACCTGTTATCCTACACTGAAAAAAGAATGATGTTGTTTTTACGGTAACTTACCGGCAGACAGTTGTAAGTTGCTGTAAAAAGAAAAAGAAAAAAGAAAAGGTTACAGTATGTTACCTTCAATTCCAAATAAACGTTGATTTGACAGTACATTACTGTAAACCTTATACACGTTAAAGTGTTCAGATTCATATGGGTGGGCCTCCAAACACTGGACCTTTAACTCCATTGGTCAGACAACGCTGTTGGAGCCTTGCCAACTGGCTACCAGAAACGACATATGATATTTAGCCTTGAATGCAGCAGCCAAAATGTATGCAAATATGTAGCGGTGGTGACGTTTATCATAATTGCAGGTGAATAATCCATTACTGAGGAAGCATTAATCATGTCGTCTTTGTTCCCGGATGACTATAATTGTTAGACGATAATTGTTACTACCTGATTTTTCCAGCTCATTTAAATGCTTTGCACAGGTGATTGCACAACGCAGGGTAAATACGCTGTCACAAGAATGCAAACAACACACAATAGCATAGCACACAATAGCATAGCACACAATAGCATAGCACACAATAGCATAGCACGTCAACTCAAATCTATAGGCTGCAGCTCCATTATTCTGTCTTGACGACAAACTATTCTCACTTGCACGGAAATACCTCCTGAATTTTGATTTCATTGTCATTCGCTAACATGGGCACTTAGTCGATTTAGACATAATTGTCATTCAAAACGTAGGTTCTTGCTTATTAGACCCAGATTTAGTTGCCATTCAAAGGAAGATGCTTTGTGGATATACTGCAGGTGAGTGTACAGGGACAGAGGGAACCACAGGGCTGGGAGATGCTCTTTTTACAGGTCTATGATATCGCAGGAGCACGATCATACGCCTGGCGCACTTTAATGCGTTTCTCCGTGATATGAATCAGCTGCAGGTTACATAGTCCAACAGGAACACCCACATTGATCCGTGCAGGTGGCTCTCGAGCAGAGACGGAATGTCCTCCTTTGCGCACGCAATGTCCTCTTATAACAGTCTACTGCGAAAACCTCGCTTGTGATCAATTCGATTCTGTTCAGTCAAAATCCAACCAAAACGTTGCTATTTTATGCTTGCCGACGCAGCACATACTAGAACCTTTGATGTTGATGGAAATGCAGGGATAGGACTAGATTATCTTTGCGGTGTGGATGTGGCGTGTGTGATGAGAGGGTCTTTGATGTGTTGCGATTCCTCCTACGGACAACATCAGTCAACATCTGCTGATGTCTCGACTGTAGAAGAAATAACTCCTGATAAAGGGTGGCTTCGGTTCTGGGTCTGTTCTGTCCGTCTGTTCTGTCCGTAAAGCTACATTATAATATTTAGCACTCACATCCCTAATTATCCATGTAATGAAGCAACAAACTGTGGAATGAAGCGTGTGCTTCCATACCGTTCCCCTTAATAACATGGTCCTGGCAGGATTCTTCAAAACCTGCTCCTTTCAAAGTGGTCTCTCACCTTTGGCTCAAACTTAATTTACTCCGTCTTTACCTTCTCCCCAGCAGATGAATGAATCACAGGCCAGTAGAGATGTGTGAAATGTCACGTAGCCTACCAATCACCATCTAGAACACCTCTCTGAGGTGAAATGTCACGTAGCCTACCAATCACCATCTAGAACACCTCTCTGAGGTGAAATGTCACGTAGCCTACCAATCACCATCTAGAACACCTCTCTGAGGTGAAATGTCACGTAGCCTACCAATCACCATCTAGAACACCTCTCTGAGGTGAAATGTCACGTAGCCTACCAATCACCATCTAGAACACCTCTCTGAGGTGAAATGTCACGTAGCCTACCAATCACCATCTAGAACACCTCTCTGAGGTGAAATGTCACGTAGCCTACCAATCATCATCTAGAGGTGTCAGACATTTTCCTCTCTGCTATGTTTCAAGTATATTCCATAGACTGTTGCCAACAATACAGTAGCTACCTGTTATGCTTACTGCCTTGATCGCTGTCAATCATTGGCATTTGTTGTGTTGTAATCACCCTGACGTTGGTTAGATTGAACAGAACACACACTGTAGCTCAAAACAAGCAGTGGCTAAGGGTGTATACTAGTGAAGTAGTTTGATTCAGCTGCCCTATCCGGTAACTCTATGGACCCAGGAGTATCAACAGCAGCGTTTGACTGACCCCATCTATCTCTGAAGGTGTTCCAGACTGACCCCATCTATCTCTGAAGGTGTTCCAGATTGACCCCATCTATCTCTGAAGGTGTTCCAGATTGTTTTTTATATGTGTTAGTTTCAGCCCCCCACACCCAGCTTCCCGACTCTATGGACTCAGTATTTCAGATTGGGTTAGATAGGAGCAATGCGGATCCTAACTTTAACCCAGATCAAGCTCTCAGTCTGCTTCCCAGACACCCCCAGACCTCCAGTCATCATGGGCAGCTGGGGCCCCTGTGGGCCCTCTGGGTGTTTGGGCTCCTGTGTTTGATGTGAGTCAACCGACCGGCCCATCTCATGAATCCCTCTCTTTTCCCTCAGCCTCAGCCACTAGCCCGTCAGGCTCCAGCTACCCACCTCAGACACGGACAGAATACTAAATCACACTGCTGACACCAAATACACAACCAGCAGCTAAGAAGTGTAGCCCACAGTCCAGCGCTCTCTCTCTCTCTCTCTCTCTCTCTCTCTCTCTCTCTCTCTCTCTCTCTCTCTCTCTCATCCTCTCTCTTGTCTCTCATCCTCTCTCTCTGTCTCTCCTCCTCTCTCTCTGTCTCTCATCCTCTCTATGTCTCTCATCCTCTCTCTCTGTCTCTCATCCTCTCTCTCGCTCTCTCTCTCTCTCGCTCTCTCTCTCTCTCGCTCTCTCTCGCTCTCATCCTCTCTCTCTCTCTCATCCTCTCTCTCTCTCTCATCCTCTCTCTGTCTCTCATCCTCTCTCTCTGTCTCTCCTCCTCTCTCTCATCCTCTCTCTCTCTCTCATCCTCTCTCTCTGTCTCTCATCCTCTCTCTCGCTCTCTCGCTCTCTCGCTCTCTCTCTCTCGCTCTCTCTCTCTCATCCTCTCTCTCTCTCTCATCCTCTCTCTGTCTCCCATCCTCTCTCTCTGTCTCTCCTCCTCTCTCTCATCCTCTCTCTCTCTCTGTCTCTCATCCTCTCTCTCTGTCTCTCCTCCTCTCTCTCATCCTCTCTCTCTCTCTGTCTCTCATCCCCTCTCTCTGTCTCTCATCCTCTCTCTCTCTGTCTCTCATCCTCTCTCTCTCTCTCTGTCTCTCATCCTCTCTCTCATCTCTCTCTCTCTCTCTCTCTCTCTCTCTCTCTCTCATCCTCTCCTCTCTCTCTCTCTCTCTCTCTCTCTCTCTCATCCTCTCTCTCTCTCTCTCTCATCCTCTCTCTCTCTCATCCTCTCTCTCTCTGTCTCTCATCCTCTCTCTCTCATCCTCTCTGTCTCTCTCTCTCTCTCTCTCTCTGTCTCTCATCCTCTCCCTCTCTCTCTCTCATCCTCTCCCTCTCTCTCTCTCTCTCTCTCTCATCCTCTCTCTCTCTCTCTCATCCTCTCTCCCTCTCTCTCTCTCTCTCTCTCTCTCTCTGTCTCTCATCCTCTCTCTTTTGTATAATCAATGTTATATCCCTCTCATCTCTCTGTCTCTGTTTCCTGCTCTATCAGCGTTCCTCTGTTCAAAGACTCACTTATGTATCGCCCATCCTCTCTAGATATGCAAAGTCCTGACAGGGGCTGTTTACATTTTGTCAGACAGTGGTTTTCCCCTTGGGGGTGTCATGGTTAAATAGGTTACCCACAGCTGGTCTGTTCCACTCTAGTCTGGCAATAATGAGCAAAGTCGGTCAGTCAGCGCTGATAGTCAGTGCAACATGCCAGCAGCAGGTCCTGCCAAGCCACGGCTGCATTTCTGGTTTGTATCTCTCTCTCTCCCTCTTTCTCTCGCGCTGTCGCTCTCTCTTTTTCTCTCTGTCTCTTACTCTACCCCCCTTTGGTTCTTGCTCCACAAGTCTGCAGCTAGATGATTTGTGAGTTGGCAGGACTTAGCTCAATCCCGTTGGCATTACTTTTGGTCAACAACAGATGTGTTAGGTAAACTTTATAATTAGGCTAAACGGTTTGTTCTGAAATGTGGCATTGTTAAACGGCCATAATAACAACATTTAATATAATTCAGTGTGTACACTCCATTCATTTTGTTGGTTTCATTCTTCTGTCAGTTTGCAGGGTAGTTCATTTGCTTGTGCACTGTTTTTGTATCTGTTTATTGACTCATGTCAACTATAATGGAGGTGTACACAGTCTGGGTTTATTATGTGAGAGCCTAACTGCTACGGTCCTTATCATTACAGAGCACACAACCAGTCCACCTTCACAATCTCAATAAAAGCCCTCCCTCTGGCTATAAAAACAAAGTAACAACTAACACCTGTATCAAGGTTCCTAAGGTCTGTAAATAACTCCCCCAGTGGGTTGTGTGTGTGTGTGTGTGTGTGTGGCAGACCTCCCATACTGCACCATGTTGGCCGTCTGTTAGTGCTCCAGCTCACTCTGCTGCAAGGCAAGCAGCAGCCTCTTGAAGAAATGGTAGCCTGTGAGGGAGTACGTCTGGTGGAAGAGAGAGACGGAGAGAAAGAGAGAGAGGAGGAGGTTAGGAGGAAGAAGAGAGACTGAGAGAAAGAGAGAGAGGAGGAGGTTAGGGGAAGAAGAGAGACTGAGAAAGAGAAATAGAGAGAGGAGGTTAGGAGGAAGAAGAGAGAGACAGGGAGAAAGAGAAATAGAGAGAGGAGGTTAGGGGGAAAAGAGAGAGAAAGAGAAAGAGAGAGAGGAGGAGGTTAGGGGGAAGAAGAGAGAGACTGGGAGAGAGGAGTTTAGGGGGAGGAAAAGAGAGATGGAGAGAGAGAAATAGAGAGAGAGAAAGCAAGAGAGAGAAATCTCCAGGGCCCGATCACCCCTCCCTGTTACTGAAAGAAATTGTCCCCAGAAAGATCAAGCTTTTTCTCCGGAGACTGTGTTTGATTTTTTTCTTTAAATTCCTCCATTGATGTCTGTTTATTTTTCTGTCATTTGTGTCCCTTTTAATTTCTCCCCTTCCACATTTGGGCTTGACGCAATCTTTTATAATGATGCTTTTGTTGGTAGGAGGGAGAGGGGGTGTTTGATTTATTTGAGGTTTTTGGCCAGTGGCTCCGTTGCTCGGCAAGGACGTGGGCGGAGACTGAGAATATGATTGACAGCTGATAACCAGGGTAGGGCACTAACCCAGGCAGAGAAAGTAGGTGAGAGATTAGGCAACAACGTGGCAAGATCTTTGTCCCACTTACTTTCTTGTCCATCTCTGACACATTTAATCAGAATGTGGAACATTGTGTAATAACTTATAACAAATCATATCTTGATGCATCATGCCAGAGGATTGCATTCACAAGAGTAGAAAACAGTTCTACCCTATTACAGTCAGAACATTTGTTTGCTGATCATACTGCCTCTCCATATGACCTTCTTCGAGCCTGTAAAAGCAGTAAAATGATGTTTTTCAGCTCATACACATACCTACAGAACACTTTAAGCACATCTCCAGAGTGCCATGAAGAGAACATTGAAGTGCAGAGAGGGAAGTGCAGGAAACCAGTCCATAGGAAGATAATTACAGTATTTTGTCTTTTTCCATCATTTATTTGAATTAATGTATGAGAAACACATTGCATGAGGGGTTGAAACAGGGAGATGTATAGAGAGGGAGATACAGACAGGGAGATGTATAGAGAGGGAGATACAGACAGGGAGATACAGACAGAGAGATGTATAGAGAGGGAGAGACAGACAGGGAGATACAGACAGAGAGATGTATAGAGAGGGAGAGACAGACAGGGAGATACAGACAGAGAGATGTATAGAGAGGGAGATACAGACAGAGAGATGTATAGAGAGGGAGATACAGACAGAGAGATACAGACAGGGAGATACAGACAGGGAGATGTATAGAGTGGGAGATACAGACAGGGAGATGTATAGAGAGGGAGATACAGACAGAGAGATGTATAGAGAGGGAGATACAGACAGAGAGATACAGACAGGGAGATACAGACAGGGAGATGTATAGAGAGGGAGATACAGACAGGGAGATGTATAGAGAGGGAGATACAGACAGGGAGATACAGACAGGGAGATGTATAGAGAGGGAGATACAGACAGGGAGATGTATAGAGAGGGAGATACAAACAGGGAGATACAGACACGGAGATGTATAGAGATGGAGATACAGACAGAGAGATACAGACAGGGAGATGTATAGAGAGGGAGATACAGACAGAGAGATGTATAGAGAGGGAGATACCGACAGGGAGATGTATAGAGAGGGAAATACAGACAGAGATGTATAGAGAGGGAGATACAGACAGAGAGATACAGACAGAGAGATGTATAGAGAGGGAGATACAGACAGAGAGACGTATAGACAGGGAGATGTATAGACAGGGAGATACAGACAGAGATGTATAGAGAGTGAGATACAGATAGAGAGATGTATAGAGAGTGAGATACAGATAGAGAGATGTAAAGAGAGGGAAATACAGACAGAGATGTATAGAGAGGGAGATACAGACAGAGAGATACAGACAGAGAGATGTATAGAGAGGGAGATACAGACAGAGAGACGTATAGACAGGGAGATGTATAGAGAGAGAGAGATACAGACAGATGGATAGAGAGGGAGATACAGATAGAGAGATGTATAGAGAGGGAGATACAGACAGGGAGATACAGACAGAGATGTATAGAGAGGGAGATACCGACAGGGAGATACAGACAGAGAGATGTATAGAGAGGGAGATATAGACAGGGAGATACAGACAGGGAGATGTATAGAGAGGGAGATACAGACAGAGAGAGAGAGAGAGTGAGATAATACATTTCCATAAGAGAGAAAGACAAAGAGTGTAAGAGAGAGGGAGAGAAGGTTGAGTGAGGGATAAAAGAATATATTTTTCAAGAGAGAAGGATACATAGTGTAAGAGAGAGAGAGAGAAGGATACAGAGAGTAAGAGAGAGAGAGAAGGATACAGAGAGTAAGAGAGAGAGAGAGAGAGAGAAGGATACAGAGAGTAAGAGAGAGAGAGAAGGATACAGAGAGTAAGAGAGAGAGAGAGAGAGAGAGAGAGAGAGAGAGAAGGATACAGAGAGTAAGAGAGAGAGAAGGATATAGAGTGTAAGAGAGAGAGAGAAGGATACAGAGTGTAAGAGAGAGAGAGAGAGAAGGATACAGAGTGTAAGAGAGAGAGAGAGAAGGATACAGAGAGTAAGAGAGAGAGAGAAGGATACAGAGTGTAAGAGAGAGAGAGAAGGATACAGAGAGTAAGAGAGAGAGAGAAGGATACAGTGTATTAGAGAGAGAGAGAGAGAAGGATACAGAGAGTTAGAGAGAGAGAAGGATACAGAGTGTAAGAGAGAGAGAGAAGGATACAGAGTGTTAGAGAGAGAGAGAGAGAGAAGGATACAGAGAGTAAGAGAGAGGGAGAAGGATACAGAGTGTTAGAGAGAGAGAGAGAGAGAGAAGGATACAGAGTGTAAGAGAGAGAGAGAGAGAGAGAGAAGGATACAGAGTATAAGAGAGAGGGAGAAGGATACAGAGTGTGTAAGAGAGAGAGAGAGAGAGAGAGAAGGATACAGAGTGTAAGAGAGAGAGAGAGAGAGAGAGAGAGAGAGAGAGAGAGAAGGATACAGAGTATAAGAGAGAGGGAGAAGGATACAGAGTGTTAGAGAGAGAGAGAGGGATACAGAGTGTAAGAGAGAGAGAGAGAGAGAGAGAGAGAGAAGGATAAAGAGTGTTAGAGAGAGAGAGAAGGATACAGAGTATTAGAGAGAAAGAGAGAAGGATACAGAGTATTAGAGAGAGAGAGAGAGAGAGAGAGAGAGAGAGAGAGAGAGAGAGAGAGAGCGAGAGAGAGAGAGAGAGAGAGAGAGAGAGAGAGAGAAGGATAAAGAGTGTTAGAGAGAGAGAGAAGGATACAGAGTGTTAGAGAGAGAGTAAGAGAGAGAGACAATGATTTATTTCCCTTTTCACTTTAACTATTTGCACATTGTTACTAAACTGTATATAGACATAATATGACATTTGAAACGTCTCTATTCTTTTGGAACTTTTGTGAGTGTAATGTTTACTGTACATTTTTAGTGTTTATTTCACTTTTGTTTATTATCTATTTCACTTGCTTTGGCAATGTTAACACATGTTTCCCATGACAATAAAGCCCTTTGAATTGAGATCTGAATGGTGGAATGGGGTGAGTTTAAGAAGGCCTGTGGGGTGTTAGTACCCGTAGGTTAGGGCTACACCTCTCAGCTGTAACAATAGAGACATTCATCCCTGTGGTGGGAGGCTCAGTAGTCCCACCGACTGTCTGGCATGATTAGAGCAGGCCTCCCCATAGTTTAACATAGGGGGCTTCACCCCTCAACATTAGAGCAGGCCTCCCCATAGTTTAACATAGGGGGCTTCACCCCTCAACATTAGAGCAGGCCTCCCCATAGTTTAACATAGGGGGCTTCACCCCTCAACATTAGAGCAGGCCTCCCCATAGTTTAACATAGGGGGCTTCACCCCTCAACATTAGAGCAGGCCTCCCCATAGTTTAACATAGGGGGCTTCACCCCTCAACATTAGAGCAGGCCTCCCCATAGTTTAACATAGGGGGCTTCACCCCTCAACATTAGAGCAGGCCTCCCCATAGTTTAACATAGGGGGCTTCACCCCTCAACATTAGAGCAGGCCTCCCCATAGTTTAACATAGGGGGCTTCACCCCTCAACACACACAGGAAGTCATCCAACAGGGAGACCTTGAGTCCTGGTAATGTGACCAAAGGACACTTTTACCTTGACTCCACTCACCTTTTCATCTCTCTCTCTCCCTCTCCATCTCTCTCTCTCCCTCTCTCTCTCTCTCTCTCTCTCGCTCTCTCTCTCTCCATCTCTCTCTCTCTCCCTCTCTCTCTCCATCTCTCTCTCTTCCTCTCTCTCTCCATCTCTCTCCCTCTCCATCTCTCTCTCTCCCTCTCTCTCTCTCTCTCTCTCTCTCTCTCTCTCTCTCTCTCTCTCTCCATCTCTCTCTCTCTCTATCTCTCCGTCTCCCTCTCTCATTCTCCTCTCTCTCTCTCTCTCTCTCTCTCTCTCTCTCTCTCTCTCTCTCTCCCTCTCTCTCTCTCTCTCCCTCTCTCATTCTCCCTCTCTCTCTCTCTCTCTCCCTCTCTCATTCTCCCTCTCCCTCTCTCCATCTCTCTCTCTCTTGCTCTCTCTCTCTCTCTCTCTCTCTCTCGCGTTCTCTCTCTCACGTTCTCTCTCTCTCTCGCTCTCTCGCGTTCTCTCTCTCGCGTTCTCTCTCCCAGGGAGGAGAACCTGCAACAAGCCCCTAAGTTCAGTAGGAAATATCAAGCATGTTTCAGTCTAGACGTGCAGAGGTCTCCTAGTGTACTCTGGGGTTTGACAGCGTCCCTCACTGAGTTCCCTGAATTCCTATTAGACCTTGTAGACCTTTGGTGACTTTAATATTCACATGGAAGACTTTTCCAAAAGGCTTTCGGAGCCATCATCGACTCAATGGGTTTTGTAAAACATGTCGCCGGACCTACTCACTGCCACAGTCATACTCTGTGGCAGTGTCCGGTTGAATAAATGTCAGAAATCAAAAATCAGAAACTCTCTGTCCAAAAATGATGCAGAAAAATTAATCCATGCTTTTGTTACTTCTAGGTTAAACTACTGCAATGCTCTACTTTCCGGCTACCTGGATAAAGCACTAAATAAATTCCAGTTAGTGCTAAATACGGCCTCTAGAATCCTGACTAGAACCCCAAAAAATTATCATATTACTCCAGTGCTAGCCTCCCTACACTGGCTTCCTGTTAAGGCGAGGGCTGATTTCAAGGTTTTACTGCTAACCTACAAAGCGTTACATGGGCTTTCTCCTACCTATTTTTCCGATTTCGTCCTGCCGTACATACCTACACATACGCTATGGTCTCAAGACGCAGGCCTCCTAATTGTCCCTAGAATTTCTAAGCAAACAGCTAGAGGCAGGGCTTTCTCCTATAGAGCTCCATTTTTATTGAATGGTCTGCCTACCCATGTGAGAGACGCAGACTCGGTCTCAACCTTTAAGTCTTTCCTGAAGACTCATCTCTTCAGTAGGTCATATGATTGAGTGTAGTCTGGCCCAGGAGTATGAAGGTGAACGGAAAGGCAAGAACCGCCCTTGCTGTCTCTGCTTGGCCGGTTCCCCTCTCTCCACTGGGATTCTCTGCCTCTAACCCTATTACAGGGGCTGAGTCACTGGCTTACTTGAGTGGGTTGAGTCGCTGACGTAGTCTTCCTGTCTGGGTTGGCGCCCCCCCTTGGGTTGTGCCGTGGAGGAGATCTTTGTGGGCTATACTTGGCCTTTGCTTCAGGATATTAAGTTGGTGGTTGAAGATATCCTTCTAGTGGTGTGGGGGCTGTGCTTTGGCAAAGTGGGTGGGGTTATATACTGCCTGTTTGGCCCTGTCCGGGGGTATCGTCGGATGGGGCCACAGTGTCTCCTGACCCCTCCTGTCTCAGCCTCCAGTATTTATGCTGCAGTAGTTTATGTGTCGGGGGCTAGGGTCAGTCTGTTATATCTGGAGTATTTCTCCTGTCTTATCCGGTGTCCTGTGTGAATTTAAGTATGCTCTCTCTAATTCTCTCTTTCTCTCTTTCTTTTCTTCTCTCTCTCGGAGGACCTGAGCCCTAGGACCATGCCTCAGGACTACCTGGCATGATGACTCCTTTGCTGTCCCCAGTCCACCTGGCCGTGCTGCTGCTCCAGTTTCAACGGTTCTGCCTGCGGCTATGGAACCCTGACCTGTTCACCGGACGTGCTACCTGTCCCAGACCTGCTGTTTTCAACTCTCTAGAGGCAGCAGGAGTGGTAGAGATACTCTCAATGATTGGCTATGAAAAGCCAACTGACATTTACTCCTGAGGTGCTGACTTGTTGCACCCTCGACAACTACTGTGATTATTATAATTTGACCATGCTGGTCATTTATGAACATTTGAGTATCTTGGCCATGTTCTGTTATAATCTCCACCCGGCACAGCCAGAAGAGGACTGGCCACCCCTCATAGCCTGGTTCCTCTCTAGGTTTCTTCCTAGGTTTTGGCCTTTCTATCGAGTTTTTCCCAGCCACCGTGCTTCTACACCTTCATTGTTTGCTGTTTGGGGTTTTAGGCTGGGTTTCTGTACAGCACTTTGATATATCAGCTGATGTTAGAAGGGCTATATAAATACATTTGATTTCAAATTTGATTTGATACAGCATCCACATTAAGAAGTGGTCAGACAAAACTCCCTCCGCTAACGAGTTCCTAATATGGATGCTGTATCAGCATAAACCCCTATAGCCATGCCTGTCCGCAACCACTTTGAATTCATTAGAACAACAAAGTGTACCTCCATGCTCTTTTCCTCTCTGTTCTTTAGCCCCCACCATGTGGATGGCAATGCTGAGCGTCCTGTCAATTGATTAGGAGCGGAATCATGCTCTGGCTTTAAACTCGTGTGTGTGTGTGTGTGTGTGTGTCTGTGTGTGTCTGTGTGTGTGTGTGGCTGGGGTTGTAACTGATAGCTGCTGGTGGATCAATGAGAGGCCTGTAGGGTTCTTAGCTGAGTATAATATAACCCTGGCTTATTGAATCAGACCTGGGTCAGTAGCCTCAGGCACAATCTTCCCAATGGTTCTGACACAGTATGACTTTGTCTATTGATTTCCGTCTACCGCTCTCACCCGTTCTGTTACTGACCTCCGTGACAGAGACAGAGTAACCGAAAAGTGCAAGAACCATGGATAGAAATCTACAGTCAAAGTCAGACGTTTTTTCTAAACTGACATGTTGGTGAGAACTTCCAGAACTCTGGTGTCATGGAGAGTACGCAGGAGGAGAGGTGTTAGACTGCCGAGCTGAATAGAGACTGCAGACCAAGAGAACACGCAACCCACACGACGGGTTCTGGATTGAGCTGGATGGAGTGTTACCATAGCTACAGCATGGTAAAAGGGTCTCTTTCTGCTGTCAACATCCGTGTGTTTAGTATGCTGTAAAAGTACTAAGAAAGTTACAAACTGGAAAATGCAAACACAGTTGGAGCTACCTCGTCATTTTAAATGCATGAAGCAGCATTAGCATGAGAGAAGGAGCCGGAAGCTAACTTACTGTACATTAGATCATTGTTTTGCCCAACAGAGTGTATTTTAATATCAGCTAGTTAGCTAGACACCTCTCCGACTCCTTCCTGCTGGCTCCCGTAACCGTCTCACCCCTCTTAGAATTTGACACAGTAACTCATTTTGGAGCCGTTTGTGACCATACACAATAGTGACCAGGGGTGTATTCACTACGGAAACCGTTTACCGTTTAAGAACCAAATGGAAGCGAACAGATCAAAACAAGAGTTTCTGTTGGACAAATTCAGATAGGTCCCTCCCTGTTTCGTTCCGGTTGCTTCTGTTTAAGAAACATTTTGCAATAGAATCGGCGGAATGAATATACCCCAGGACATTGTTTCCTAATGGAACCCAGAGAAGATCCAGCTACAGTATATCCTGAATATAGACTGTTATTCAAAGGCATGAACATTACCTGGATGCAGTGTCTCAAAGACAGGACACAGAACCGTTGCACAACAGCCTTTGTGTGTGAGGGGATGAGAACAAGTGTTTTGTCCACGCCCCTATTCATTCCATTCAATTCAACAACTGTTTCTACTCATGTAATGTTAACCTGCCTGTTTCAGCACAGTGGGTTACAATAGCAACTGTTAACGGAGAGACTGCCGGCCTGCCTTCGTTAATGTGAATGGTAGCCGTGGCTTGTCAAGGTCCAGCAAAGAATAGACTGGCCCACTTTTCTCCTTTTTTCTTCCATTTATCAGCCACAAATCGTGTTCTTTCTTGAGCTAACGGGAAATCTGGCAGTGGCCTATCTCCAGCACTCTGTGAGTGAGTTTTCAGTTATCAGCTCTGAGCGGTCTTCAGAGAACTAGTCATGAGCGCCAAGTCTAGGTCCAAGAGGCTTCTAAACAGCTTCTACCCCCACAAGCCATACGACTCCTGAACATCTAGTCAAATGGCTACCTAGGCTATTTCCATTGCCCCCCCCCTCCCATCTCCACACCACTTTCACTCTCTTTTGTCATCTATGCATATGCACTTTAATTAACTCTACCTACATGTACATATTACCTCAACTAACCGGTGCCCCAGCACATTGACTCTGTACCGACACCCCCCTGTATATATTGTTATTTTTTACTGCTGCTCTTTAATTACTTGTTACTTTTATCTCTTATTCTTATGCATATTTTTTTGAAACTGCACTGTTGGTTAGGGGCTCGCAAGTAAGCACTTCACTGTAATACCTGTTGTATTCGGCGCATGTGACCAATAACATTTGATTTGATTTGATTTTATCGCCCCAACAAGGCCTCGTCTCCAGGGCTGTGCCCTACCCCCCAACTCCCAAGTCTCAACCCCTCTGGTCTCTGAGCCCCACTGCAGCCAGAGTCTCTTCCCCATCTCCAGAGCTCCAGCTCCTTCCTTCATGCATTCCACACTCTCAGTCCCCATGTAGGGTTGTCCCCCCCTGCACCTCTCCCTGGTTCCAGCCCTCTCCCTGGGTGGAACTAATTCATTGGACCGTTTATTAGGTACATAACCCCGTTCACGAAAATGGTTCGCTTCTACAGATGGTGAGTCACGTGGCCGTGGCTTGCTATATAAAGCACGCAGACAGGCATCAAGGCATTAAGTTACTGTTTGATTGAATGTTAGAATGGGTAAAACCAGTGACCTAAGCGACTTTGAGCGTGGTATACGAGTTTACAAAACATTAGGAACACCTTCCTAATATTATTATTATTTATTATTTATTTATTATTTATTCATTATTTTTATTTCTACTTTGCACATTTTTCCACTGCAAATCTACCATTCCAGTGTTTTACTTGCTATATTGTATTTACTTTGCCACCTTGGCCTTTTTTTGCCTTTACCTCCCTTATCCCTCATCTGTTACCGTGATGGCATAGCAGTTCAGACGTCTTTTGTCCTCGTCTTGTCGTGTCCTGTATATATATATATATTTGCAACTTTTTTCACGTACATTTTATTTTTATTTTCCATCAACTCATCTTCAAAACACTCTCCTGCAACCCTCCTCACCAATTTATATTTATAAATAAGTATTATTTACCTCAAATCTGCAATCCTCCAAGAAGCTAGCCAGAAGCTAGCCAGAAACTCCAAGAAGCTAGCCAGAAACTAGCCAGAAGCTAGCCAGAAGCTAGCCAGGAGCTAGCCCAGAAGCTAGCCCAGAAGCTAATCCAGAAGCTAGTTCAGAAGCTAGTTCAGAAGCTAGTTAGCTTCTTTTGACTGTATGTTTGTTTTACTCCATGTGTAACTCTGTGTCGTTGTATGTGTCGAACTGCTTTGCTTTATCTTGGCCAGGTCACAATTGTAAATGAGAACTTGTTCTCAACTTGCCTATCTGGTTAAATAAAGGTGAAATAAATCAAATAAATAAAAAATATTGAGTTGCACCCACCTCCGCTTTTGCCCTCAGAAGAGCCTCAATTGGTCAGAGCATGGACTCTACTTGCTTCCCACAGTCGTGTCCAGTTGGCTGGGTGTCCTTTAGGTGGTGAAACTGTTCAACGTGAAAAACCCAGCAGCATTGCAGTTCTTCACACAAGCCAGTGTGCCTGGCACCTACTACCATATCTTATTCAAAGACACTTAACTCTGTTGCCTTGCAAATTTACCCACTGAATGGCACACATTCACAATCTATGCCTCAATTGTCTCAAGGCTTAAAAATCGTTCTTTAACCTGTCTCTTCCCCGTCATATACACGGATTGAAGTGGAATTAACAAGTGACATTAATAACGATCATAGCTTTCACCTGGATTCACCAGGTCAGTCTACGTCATAGAAAGAGCAGGGGTTCTTAATGTTTTGTATACTGTTTTTTAACTCAAACCACCCACGAGCTGGATTGGACCCCCCACGGGCCGTACGTTTGACATCCCTGGTATAGAGTAATGAATCGTGCTGGAAGGCTCTAGAAGGCTAGCCTAAACAGAAAAATCTGCTCGGCTTCAGCCAGCCCGTGACTCGTGACAGATCCTCCGACTGGCCCTTTAAACACAACACACTGCATTGTTCCTGCTTCCCACGAGGAACAGCACAGCCATGGTAGCATAATCACATATCACCAGGACATAATCACACTCGGCATTCCCTCGCCGTTCAACAATAAATGGCAATAGAATCGGCTAGTCCTGCTTACTGTTTCAGTGACTTGTATATACAGCTAGTATCAGCCATTTCTCACATGTAGTCCATCTATGGTTTGCAGTGGTTTTCAGGTATTTCCCCCCTTTTCCTCTCTGTCTCAGCTGTAACAATAAGTGGATGTAAATGACTCCAGCGGGACGGGTTACTGGTAAAGAGATCGAGGGTCAGCGTGGATAAAGTCGGTCAGTCTGTGGGAAAATAGAGGTGGGAGTTGATACCGCTTATCTCCATCTCTGTGCAGTGACGGAGCACAACTCAGTCTGGCCTGACCCGGCCAGTACCCTATTTTATCACTGACTCTATAAGCAAAATCCACAAAGCATATCTAGCACCTATTCACTCTCTGTACTCCACTCCATCAAGTCAGGAATGCCAAGAGAGGCGTTCGGAGACAGTGACGTATCTTCCTCGAGCCAGCAGAAGCCACAGGGATCCATTGTCGTCCCTCTTGAAGTGAAGTGACTGTTTATTGGAAAGATTGTCTGACTCAGTTTAGTGTACCTTGACACTAATTGGATACAGATTTTGAGGAAGTCTCTTGGATTCCCCCCAAGATAAGCAGTGACGTCTCTCTATTCATAAATCTTTTTGATCTTGGATATGTCACGGCAATGACCCGCTGTACGATTCGTTATCATATACTGTAGCTACCACGGTGGGTACTGAAGCTTCTCTGTTTACAGTAGAGGTTTTTAAAACAGTCCTGTCCAATATGGACATACACTCAGTTGGAAACTACGCTCTTCCATTTCAATTTCTGCCATTGATAATGGAAGACCCTGGCCGTGACCCCGGCCGTGACCCCGTTCTCCGAGGGTGTCTCAGGGAGAGTTGGGATATGCAAAAAACACATTTCCAATTCACACATGTATATTAAAACACACTTACAAATGTGTGAAATAGGACAAATATCAGCACCCAGAGTTGGGATATGCAAAAAACACATTTCCAATTCACACATGTATATTAAAACACACTTACAAATGTGTGAAATAGGACAAATATCAGCACCCAAACTGCCCTTTCCCACCTGGACAAAAGGAACACCTATGTGAGAATGCTGTTCATTGACTACAGCTCAGCGTTCAACACCATAGTGCCCTCAAAGCTCATCACTAAACTAAGGACACTGGGACTAAACACCTCCCTCTGCAACTGGATCCTGGACTTCCTGACGGGCCGCCCCTAGGTGGTTAGGGTAGGTGGTAACAACACATCCAACATGCTGATCCTCAACACAGGGGCACCTCAGGGGTGCGTGCTCAGTACCCTCCTGTACTCCCTGTTCACTCATGACTGCATGGCTAGGTATGACTCCAACACCGTCATTCAGTTTGCCAATGACACAACAGTGGTAGGCCTGATCACCGACAACGACAAGACAGACTATAGGGAGGAGGTCAGAGACCTGGCCGTGTGGTGCCAGGACAACAACCTGTCACTCAATGTGATCAAGCCAATGGAGATAATTATGGACCACAGAAAAAGGAGGACCAAGCACGCCCCCATTCTCATTCGACGGGGCTGTAGTGGAACAGGTTGAGAGCTTCAAGTTCCTTGGTGTCCACATCACCAACAAACTAACATGGTCAAAGCACAACAAGACAGTCGTGAAGAGGGCACGACAAAACCTATTCCCTCTCAGGAGTCTGAAAAGATTTGGCCTGGGTCCTCAGATCCTCAAAAGGTTCAACAGCTGCACCATGGAGAGGTTACATCACTGCCTGGTGTGGCAACTGCAAGGCTGTCACAATCGCCACAATCGAGTGGTGGGTGCAGAGTCAATTGCAGAGAGCAGAGGATACTGGGCAAACCGTCTTTATTTAGATTCCCAAACGAACGCCCAAAACAATAGGCGATAAATAGACAGAAAAATAGTCCGACCCAACACAGGGCACAAACGGACAGGAACACAAACACACACACCCTGACTAACAGAAAACAATCCCGCACAAAAATAGGCGGCCCTAACAGCCTTAAATAGACGTGAATCAAGAAACAAAATAAGAGACAGGTGCAACCAATAAGACCAAACGAACAGAAAAGGAAAAAGGGATTGGTGGCGGCTAGTAGACTGGCGACGACGACCGCCGAGGGCCGCCCGAACAGGCAGGGGAGACAACTTCGGTGGGAGTCGTGACAAAGGCACTACAGAGGGTAGTGCGTATGGCCCAGTACATCACTGGGGCCAAGCTTCCTGCCATCCAGGACCTCTATACCAGGCGGTGTCAGAGGAAGGCCCTAAAAATGGTCAAATAAAATGGATCGCCAAGTCTAGGTCCAAGAGGCTTCTAAACAGCTTCTACCCCCAAGCCATAAGACTCCTGAACATCTATTCAATTACCTCAACTACTGGTGCCCCCGCATATTGACTCTGTACCGGTACCCCTTGTATATAACCTTGCTGTTGTTATTTTGCTGCTGATCTTTAATTATTTGTTACATTTATTTCTTATTTTTGGGGGTATTTTTCTTAAAACTGCATTGTTGGTTATGGGCTTGTAAGTAAGCATTTCACTGAATGTCTACCTACACCTGTTGTATTCGGAGCAAATGACTAATACAATTTGATGTGATTTGATTTGATTATTCTTCAGTGCTCGTACCTTTGCCTTTGAGAAAGAGTCAACCTAAACCTGTGGTATGTGTGGTATAGGGAACAGGGACTTTCTCTAAGCAATTCATGTCCTGTGTGGACATGTGGAGAAGCTCTCTGGGGGTGTTGGGGAGAGGTGGATCTGTAGGGAGAGAGCTATCGCCATCAGTATAACAGAGAGTAGAAGATGTGGAGAAGCTCTCTGGGGGTGTTGGGGAGAGGTGGATCTGTAGGGAGAGAGCTATCGCCATCAGTATAACAGAGAGTAGAAGATGTGGAGAAGCTCTCTGGGGGTGTTGGGGAGAGGTGGATCTGTAGGGAGAGAGCTATCGCCATCAGTATAACAGAGAGTAGAAGATGAAAAGACAGGGGAATAGCGATAAAGGTCATGGCCCTCCCCTTCTTCTCCTCTCCTGATGTCCTGGTTACCTCAGAGAAGGAGATAAAGAGGGGGTTCTGACCAGACCAGCAACAAGCAGACAACTGATTGCAAAGCCAGACACACTGCTGTTGAGGAGGGGATGGAGAGCGAGAGAGAGAAAGTTAGGGGGATAGAGAGGGAAAGAGACAGAGAGAGAGAGTGACAGAGAGAAAGAGACAGAGAAAGAGGCGGGAGAGACAGAGAGAGGGGGGAGAGAGAGACAGAGAGCAACAGAGAGAGCGGGGAGAGAAACAGAGGGGTGGTCAGGTAGCCTCGTGGTTAGAGTGTTGGACTAGTAACCAAAAGGTCACAAGATCAAATCCCTGAGCTGACAAGGTAAAAATCTGTCATTCTGCCCCTGAACAAGGCAGTTGACCCACTGTTCCTAGGCGTCATTGTGAATAAGAATTTTTTAACTTAACTGACTTGCCTAGTTAAATTAAGAGAGGGAGAGAGAAGAAGAAGGAGGGAGAGAGATTGCCCCAAGTGATACACCATAACTCCTCCTGCCTGAAAGCTTATAGCTTGGAGGATGTGTATATGTTAGCGCTTATGCAAGCTAGTTTGTTTGTCATTTTCTATGCTTGTGTGAGTCAGATTCTGCGTGTGCTCATTTCTTAGTAGTTCTTCCTTTCCCGCTGGAGAGACGCTGCCAGCACATACAGAGGTCCACCAAGGGCTTTCATTGTACCATGCACAGTTCAACGTTTTCCCACCTCAGGCCACCAAGGCACATTCATAATAAAAACTCACAGAGGTATTGGCCAAACTTAATGATCCAGATCTCAGACGCACTGTATTGAATATTTCTCCTGTGGTAATGTGTAGATTTTGTCGTTGTACCCACGGGCCAGGGTGCGTGACTCTGGTCTCAGCCAGTAAAAGCAATCGTACAAGCCAAAGGAACTGATCATGAAGGTTCTGTCAGCCAAGTGACAAGGTGGAGAAAGGATATTGTTCTCCTAAATGACATTCACTTGTTGTGTGCTTCGCAAATGGATTCACAGGGGAGCAATTTTCGGATGGACAATAAGTGCCTTTCACTGTCTAACTGATGGGGTTTTGTACTATACAATTACAAGCCTTGCAGAGAGCACTTCACCCCATCACCATATATCCCTGTTAACTGACTCAAATGAAATGAATTCATACATCAATTAAATTACAACTTGGCTCTCGCCCCAGCTGGCATAAAATGTACTTCTGGCAGACATCTTGGCCTGTAAATGAACTCCTAGCTGAGTTGAAGGATATTGACACTGCCCAATAGTTTAGTTCTTAGTTTCTAGATACTTTATTTGAGTCTTGAGCTCCTTTTGGCTACTATTGTTGAGTTCGTAACCTTGGCAGTGTGAGCTGAGCCTTTTGTTCTCCGTCCAGAAACAAACAACATGTATATTATAGAGAAGAAAAGTGGGTGGGAGACTATTATAGAAGTGCATTTATAATTCAAGGTCCTTCAGTCAAACAAATCTCCTCGGACATACTGTACATTCCAGGTTCATTGCACAAAGAAGAAATACAGCACCTTCTTTGTCAAACTCAATTCCAAAATGAGGACAGACGCCTTTAAAACGGCCTCGAATTGCTCGAGTTACAACGTAATGTTCTGTTCACATTCTGTTGGATTACAACGTTATCTTCAAAGTACTGTGCTGACCGTTTTAAGTTTAGGAGACATTTTTGAAGATATTTCTTCAGACATATTGTAGGCTAGCTCTGTTTCTTCTCCCTCGGTTGCACTTCTTGTTCAATTACTTCTTCTCTCTAATCTTTATCCGTCTTTCCCCTCTCTGTATTTCTCGTTAAGATCTGAAGTCAAAATGAACCGCTGCAAAGAAGAGTAAATTCTTCAGGGGAAATGATAAATTCCACTTTTCTTTAGTGGGACTGCTTCCTGAGCTCTATAAGCCCAACACCCTGAGATGTTATTCAAATGTATTCAGCCTCTCCCTCGCCTCCCTGTCCACTTTACTAAACAGTGAAGACTCCAGAGCTACAGTGGCCTGGCCTTGGCAGCTTACGTAAACTCTGGAAATGTGTTTGTTTGGACAGCAGGAGGTTGGTCCGGTGACCTGGGAAATGTTCAAGCATCAGGAAATGTTCGACCAATACGAGGGGAAATTTATGTTCAATTTATGTTATGTATATGTTCACCTCTCAAGACACTACTGGTAATGTTATATGGTAAACATTGATTATGAGGAGGCTCGTAGATAGTATGGTTCCTTGTTTATTTTTCCTTGTTTTTTAACCACAACAGACAAGATGTTCCCTCATGGGAAAAATAAAGTATATTGAATTGAATTCTCCTTTCTCATCCGTCTTAAATGATCTGCCTTTACTGTAATAATAGCACTACGCTCTCTCTACGCTCTCTCTACCTAGAACCATAAAGGGTTTGTCAGTTGTCCCCATTGGAAAACCCTCTGAAAATAACTATTTTTGTTTCCAAGTGGAACCCTTTATTGGTTCTACGTGGAACCCTTTCACCAGAAAAAGTTTCTAACTACAAGAGCGTAAGTATCTGTCAATATGGCCTTCTAAACAGGGTGTCCTTGTCCACCCTTCGCTCAGGCCATTTCCTGGTGTAAATATAGTAAATGGTCAATTGGGCTTTCCTGTCCAATAGGTCATTACTTTTGCTGCTAAAAGCTCTAACAACCAACCCTCATCTTCTCAACCACTCCTAATACAGCCTCCAAATTAGCCAGGCTAATAGTAGCTGGTATAAAAGTGTGTGTGAGTCCGCGTTAATACCTGTCTGTTGTGAATTGGTTGGACGGATGTGTGTGTGATGGTGTAAATGGATCAACCGGTGGCTATGTGTATGTGTAGGATGTATGTTTGTGTACATGGCGAGAGTCACCATAGTATTTGTTTGAGGGTGTCTTATGCTGTTATGTGTCAGGGAGTGTGTCTATGTGTATGTTTGTATAGGGAGAGGGGTGTATACAGTGCCTTCAGAAAGTACCTAATTCTATCAGACCTCCGGTTAAGAACCAGATGCAGACAGTTCGAGAACAACCAGATGCAGACAGTTCGAAATAACAAAATGTTTATTTATGAAACAGAGGGCAGGCAAACGACAGGTCAAGGGCAGGCAGAGATCAGTAATCCAGGACAGTGTCAATAGGTACAGAACAGCAGGCAGGCTCAGGGTCAGGGCAGGCAGAGATCAGTAATCCAGGACAGTGTCAATAGGTACAGAACAGCAGGCAGGCTCAGGGTCAGGGCAGGCAGAGATCAGTAATCCAGGACAGTGTCAGTAGGTACAGAACAGCAGGCAGGCTCAGGGTCAGGGCAGGCAGAGATCAGTAATCCAGGGCAGTGTCGAGGTACAGAACAGCAGGCAGACTCAGGGTCAGGGCAGGCAGGGGTCAGTAATCCAGGGCAGTGTCGAGGTACAGAACAGCAGGCAGACTCAGGGCAGGCAGAATGATCAAAAACCGTGAGAACTACAAAAAAATAACAAACTAGAAACAGGAGTACGGGAAAACCGCTGGTAGGCTTGACGAGACAAGACGAACTGGCAACAGACAAACAGAGAACACAGGTATGAATTCACCGGGGATACAGTAATGGGAAAGATGGGTGACACCTGGAGGGGGGTGGAGACAAGCACAAAGACAGGTGAAACATATCAGGGTGTGATTGGTGTATTACAGCCTGAAGTTGTTCACACATCTCCACGCAATACAAATCAAATGAAATGTTATTAGTCACATGCGCCCGAAGTCCTGAGGAGAGTGAACGAGGTTTGTACTCCGTTCGCTTCCTACCGGATTCGAGGCGTCAGGCGAGGGGCCTTCAGTATCTCGTGGAGTGGGAGGGGTACGGTCCGGAGGAGAGGTGCTGGGTTCCGGTCGAGGACGCTGCTGGAGCCGCACGTCAAGGGGGGTACTGTCACGACTTCCACCGAAGTCGGTCCCTCTCCTTGTTCGGGCGGCATTTGGCGGCCTTTTAGCCATCGCCGATCCACCTTTCATTTTCCATTTGTTTTGTCTTGTCTTCCCACACACCTGGTTCCATTTCCATAATTACATGTTGTGTATTTAACCCTCTGTTTCCCCCATGTCCGTGTCCGGAATTGTTTCTTGTAAGTTTTTGTGCACGTTATGTCTGGCGTGCGAAGGGTTTTGTCCCATTGTATATATTTATTGTTTTTGTTCACTGTGATTTTTATAATTGAACTGCACCATTGTAACAGTCTTTGCTCTCCTGCGCCTGACTTCTCTGCCGCCAGTACGCACTCATTACACTGCACCATTGTAACACACTCTTTGCTCTCCTGCGCCTGACTTCTCTGCCGCCAGTACGCACTCATTACACTGCACCATTGTAACACAGTCTTTGCTCTCCTGCGCCTGACTTCTCTGCCGCCAGTACGCACCTCAATGTGCGGGGGCACCGGTTAGTTTAGGTAGTATGTACATGTAGGTAGAGTTAATTAAAGTGACTATGCATAGATGACAACAGAGAGTGGCAGTGGTGTGGAGGGGTTGGGGGGGGCATTTGACCAGATGTTCAGGAGTCTTATGGCTTATCCCACAATAACAAAGTGAAAACATGTTTAGGAGAATTATTTAGCAAATGTATTGGTCATTAAAAAGCTGACAGGTTTGGATGCACATACTGCTGGTAGACATGCATCTTAGTTAAAGAAGTGGTCATGTGTTGCATGCCCAGTCCTCTCTTCACAGCCAGTCAGGCCAGCTTTGAAATTTGACGTTTGAGAAACAATGATGAACGTCAAATCCTGATGTGAGACTGTGAGAGCTGGTTGCGTTTTCTCCACTAGCCATCCGCTAGCTATCTCCGCTAGACATTAGCCAAGTGTTGGCTATGGGCTCAGATGGCCAGTTATCAAACCGCCTCCTCACTGACAGAAAACACGTCACTCATTGGGCGCGCCACAAAATCTGACGGGAACATCCAACCCGATTGGGAAAATAAATAGCAATGAATACAGGGGGCAGGCTAGGGGCGCACTGTTGTTACTGTTGCATAACATTGGATGTCTTTTGAGCTTTTGATCATTCCATTTTTTTTAAGTTACATATTGCAGCTTTAAGCAAATGTTTACTCCTGAACGTATTTTGACTTGCCATAAAAAATGGGTTAAATACTTATTGACTCAAGACATTTCAGCTTTGCATTTTTTATTTATTTGTAAACATTTCAAAAAACATAATTCCACTTTGACATTATGGGATATTGTGTGTAGGCCTGTGACACGAAACCTCCATTTAATGCATTTTGAATTCAGGCTATAACAAACAAAAAGTGGAAAAGGTCAAGGGGCGTGTATACTTTCTGAAGGCACTGTATGTGTGGTGAGGACTGGGAGGTCACAGGGTTGGGTGAAGGCTCTACAGAACACCATTATATGAGGGTCATTGGCAGGAGCTCTCAGTTGAATTTCCCAGGCACTTCCTCTGTTCTGGGTGTTTGGAGTAGAACAGAGCAAGGGGCAAGGAGGAGGTGCTGAATCAGAGGGAAATTCACGTTTTCAACACAGAACGTCCAGGATAGTCCTTGATCTTCATCTCAGATGTGAAGTGGACAACAGCTCTGTTGAAACTGAACAGAGAGACAGAAAGAGAAAAAGAGGGATGGATATGTTAGGGGGGATTTATGGGTCTTGGCACATCTCCAAAGTGGAGTAAAAACTGCTTCCCCTCTTATAGTGGAGTCCAGGGCAGACGGAGATTAGACGGCAAGGCTTGGAACCCTCTTATAGTGGAGGGCTGTAAGTCCAGGGCAGACGGAGATTAGACGGCAAGGCTTGGAACCCTCTTACTTTATTAGGAATAGCAATCTGATCGTAGCATGAGAGCACAATTTGTCAAGGCCCTCAGCGAGACAAATAATGGTAATAATGTCCCGTTAGGGATTGTTGATAGTGAAGGGACCAGGGGTAAACTTACCTTTAACTGTCATAAATTGGCAGCTGCAGAGCAGCAAACTGATAAGAAGAAAGGAATGTCCCTTTAAACTGTCATTTTCACTTTACAGAAAATAAATGACCTCAATCATTCAACAATTGACCTTTAAAATGTGGCACAAAATCTCCACTCCTTAGAGAAATTGGGTAACTTAATACCATCATCACAAACTTGGAAGGACTAAAGACAGTACCCGGTGGTACCCCTACAATTGTCCTCACTGCAGCTGGTCTGCCTCGTCTTGTACAACACTGTACAACATTGAGGAAGAAAACATAAACATTCCTCATTGGTCAAAGTGGAGCGTTCCAAGGGGTTACCAGAGGGTAGTAAACAAGGGGGCAGGGGAGAGAGGGATATTGTTGGTCCCAGCCCAAATGGTTGTTTTCCATTACAGGCCAGCGTGCCAAATGTCCCGGCCCAGGGGGAGTGCATGTGACCCTCCTGAACTGATATTGCGGTCACATCCCCCTTCAGATAACAGAGACCTAACAAGAGCCAGGTTTGATTCAGTGGGTGTCTGCCTGCCTGTGAAGAGAGGAATGGGCATGCAACACATGACCACTTCTTTAACTAAGATGCATGTCTACCAGCGTCTGTACTGTATGTGCATCTAAACCATCTGTCAGCTTTTTTATTTATTTTTTATTTCCCATTATGCAACAAGTAAATGGACTTTCGTGAACTAACACTCACACTTGTCTTTTTTTCCGACTAACTAGCACTGACCTTTGCTGATAGCAACTTTATTGAGGAAAAATATACTTACTATGACTGAGATGTGTGTTTGTCCCACCTAGTTATCTTAAGAGAAATGCACTAACTGTAAGTCGCTCTGGATAAGAGCGTCCACTAAGTGACTCAAATGTTAAATGTAAGTACAACAATATACCAGATACATCACTCCGATAACAACGAAGTAGATCACATGTAGACTGAGTTGCTATGAGTGCTTGCTGTGGATTGCATGACTTCACTGTTTAGTGCTGGCTTGTCTCAATTGCTGCGCTATATGATACCCACTGTTGAAAGGGGATCCCTTCCTGTTTACAGTTGCATTGTGTTTCACGGTGTGGTTTGTCTCAGAGAATCTGTGTTAGCATCATAATGTGTGGTCCTAGATCAGCATCTGGGATACATTCACCCGTAGAATGGTACTATATTGTGGATATACACGCACACACGCACGCACACACACACGCGCACACACGCACACACACACACACACACACGCACGCACGCACGCACGCACGCACACACGCACACGCACACGCACACGCACACGCACACACGCACACACACACACCAAGAACCATCCAAACCACTCCACGCACTGTCCAAAGCCTTGCATCGTACTACAGATGTTACTCTGATGGTCTCTTCCTGAGCAGGGGTAGACGGGACTCATTCTGTCTAGGCATGGAACACCAGAATACCAGAACCTACACTGTAAAAAACTATCTTGTTGATTCAACTAATTATTATTTAGTAACTGGTTCCATAGCTTTTTTTTTGATTAGTGTTACCTGAACTTAAAGTGTTTAGTTGTCCCAAACTTAGCTCCAACTTGAGAAAACTCTGTAACACATTTGGTTAAGGACACCTCGACATTCTAATAATGCTTTTAACATTACAATGTTTTCAGTTGACCTATTTGACACATATTGACATAATACTGAACAATAATATGCAACATTGCATTCATTTAATTGATTTTACTGAGTTACAGTTCATATGAGGAAATCAGTCAATTGATATAAATTCATTAGGCCATAATCTATGAATTTCACATGACTGGGAATACAGATATGCATCTGTTTGTAACAGATACCTTCAAAAATGGGCCTCACAATGGCCCTCATGATCTGGACCCAGTATTTTTGTGCATTCAAAAACGATGCTGGAGGCGGTTTCTCTGTCAACAGCTCTGGTGGACATTCCTGCAATCAGCATGCCAATTGCACGCTCCCTCAAAACTTGAGACATCTGTGGCATTGTGTTGGGTGACAAAACTGCACATTTTAAAGTGGCCATTATTGGCCATTATTGGCCCCAGCAGAAGGTGCACCTGTGTAATGATAATGCTGTTTAACAATCTTCTTGATATGCCACACCTGTCAGGTGGATGGATTATCTTGGCAAAGGAGAAACGCTCACTAACAGGGATATAAACAAATTTGAAATAGTGACTCAACTCACTCAAATCGAGGATAGCGGGGAAAAGCCTGGCGCGGCGTGATGCACCCATCCTAGGGACGGCATGGGAGAGCGCAAGCAAGCCAGTGACTCAGCCCCCATAATAAGGTCAGAGGCAGAGAATTCCAGTGGAGAGTAGATTCATGTTCTGATACACTCATTCACTCCTTATTTTAGTGCTTCTTCTCCTGTAGCTAGTGTTACACTACAGCATAACTATACAATTCCATTGTTTCTTCACTCGCCACTCACTCTCAACAGGCCTCCTTGGAAATTTCGGGAACTTTCAGAATTTTGTCAATGTCTTTGTCCTAGTCTCCTAGCCTCCTTGAAAGTTGATAACTAGGACAACTAGGGCAACTTCTGAAGGGGACTATTTTAATGTCAGTAGCCGTTCAAAGTAGCAGGGTTCCATAGAAGTCAGGAAGAGAGCAGACACTCTGCGACTGTGGCTGAGAACAAGGGTCCATGAAGGAAGAGAGAAAGAGAGGATTTACAGATTGCCTGTGGATGGGGGCCAGGAAAAACTGGCCTCATAGGTCTTAGCCATGTTATAGTGGATGTTTCTGGGGAGGCTGGGAGCTGGAAGGGTTTCAGCTCAGCTTCCTCACTCCCGGCCTGGGACCACCGATTGGTCAATCTGGGGCCTAGGGATGTCACTGAAATAAATAACAGTCTTTAAACACATTGGTGAGCGCAGATGCAGACACACACACACACACACCCACACACACACACACACACAAACACAAACACACACACACACACACACACACACACACACACACACACACACACACACACACACACACACACACACACACACACACTCTGATGTGCACATTCACACAAACTCAGCAAAAAAAGAAACGTCCCTTTTTCAGGACCCTGTCTTTCAAAGATAATTTGTAAAAATCCAAATAACTTCACAGATCTTCACTGTAAAGGGTTTAAACACTGTTTCCCATGCTTGTTCAATGAACCATAAACAATTAATGAACATGAACCTGTGGAACGGTCATTAAGACTAACAGCTTACAGACGGTAGGCAATTAAGGTTACAGTTATGAAAACTATGGACACTAAAGAGGCCTTTCTACTGACTCTGAAACACACCAAAAGAAAGATGCCCAAGGTCCCTGCTCACCTGCGTGAACGTGTCTTAGGCATGCTGCAAGGAGGCATGAGGACTGTAGATGTGACTGGGGAAATAAATTGCAATGTCCGTACTGTGAGACGCCTAAGACAGTGCTACAGGGAGACAGGATGGACAGATGATCGTCCTCGCAGTGGCAGACCATGTGTAACAACACCTGCACAGGATCGGTACATCCGAACATCACACCTGCAGGACAGGTACAGGATGGCAACAACAACTGCCCCGAGTTACACCAGGAACACACAATCCCTCCATCAGTGCTCAGACTGTCCGCAATAGGCTGAGAGAGGCTGTACTGAGGCTGTAGTCCTGTTGTAAGGCAGGTCCTCACCAGAAATCACCGGCAATAACGTTGCCTATGGGCACAAACCCACCGTCGCTGGACCAGACAGGACTGGCAAAAAGTGCTCTTCACTGACGAGTCGCGGTTTTGTCTCACCGGGGGTGATGGTCGGATTTGCGTTTAGTGTCAAAGGAATGAGCGTTACACAGAGGCCTGTACTCTGGAGGGGGATCGATTTAGAGGTGGAGGGTTCGTCATGGTCTGGGGCGGTGTGTCACAGCATCATCGGACTAAGCTTGTTTTCAATGCAGGCAATCTCAATGCTGTGTGTTACAGGGAAGACATCCTCTTCCCTCATGTGGTACCCTTCCTGCAGGCGCATCCTGACATATTTTAATGTCAGTAGCCGTTCAAAGTAGCAGGGTTCCATAGAAGTCAGGAAGAGAACACACACTGCGACTGTAGCATGACAATGCCACCAGCCATACTGCTCGTTCTATGCGGGATTTCCTGCAAGACAGGAATGTCAGTGTTCTGCCATGGCCAGCAAAGAGCTCGGATCTCAATCTCATTGAGCACGTCTGGGACCTGTTGGATCGGAGGGTGAGGGCTAGGTCCATTCCCCCCAGAAATGCTGGGAACTTGCAGGTGCCTTGGTGGAAGAGTGGGGTAACATCTCACAGCAAGAACTGGCAAATCTGTCCATGAGGAGGAGATGCACTGCAGTACTTAACTTCTTGCGTCGAGCCATCCCGGATCCGGTATCGTGACTACAGCCTCAAGCTCATTACCATAACGCAATGTTAACTATTCATGAAAATCGCAAATGAAATGAATCTATTTGCTCTCAAGCTTAACCTTTTGTTAACAACACTGTCATCTCAGATTTTCAAAAATATGCTTCTCTACCATAGCAAACTAGCATTTAGCATTTAGCGTTAGCATTTAGCATTAGCATTTAGCGTTAGCATTAGCAGGCCACATTTTCACAAAAACCAGCAAAAACATTCAATAAATAATTTACCTTTGAAGAACTTCAGATGTTTTCAATGAGGAGACTCTCAGTTAGATAGCAAATGTTCCGTTTTTCCTGAAAGATTTTTTGTGCAGGAGAAATCAGTCCGTTTGGTGCGTCACATTTGGCTACCAAAAAAAAACGAAAATTCAGTTATCCAAACGCCAAACTTTTTTCCAAATTAACTCCATAATATCGACTGAAACATGGTAAACGTTGTTTAGAATCAATCCTCAAGGTGTTTTTCACATATCTCTTCAATGATGTATCGTTCCTGGAAGTATCCTTCTCCTTCTGCATCGCAAGGTAAAATGAATGCCACTGGGAATTACGCACCAATTTAGACAAAGGCCACCGGACGGCCCCCTGGCAAATGTAGTCTCTTATGGCCAATCTTCCAATGATATGCCTACAAATACGCCACAATGCTGCAGACATCTTGGATGAATGGCAGAGCGCATAAGATCGTTCCCAGCATATTCACAGCCATATAAGGAGACGTTAGTAAACACAGCGTCAAAAATCCTGTTAATTTCCTGTTAGAAGTTGCATCTTGGTTTCGCCTGTCGCATTAGTTCTGGGGCACGCACAGATAATATCTTTGCAGTTTTGGAGACGTGAGAGTTTTGTCTTTCCAAGGCTGTCAATTCCATGCATAGTCGAGCATCTTTTCGTCACAAAATATCGCGCTTAAAACGGGCACGTCTTTTTATCCAATAATGACATAGCGCACCCATAGACGCAAGAAGTTAATGCAGCTGGTGGCCACACTGTTACTTTTGATTTTGACCCCCCCTTCTTTCAGGGACACATTATTCCATTTCCGTCAGTCACATGTCTGTGGAACTTGTTCAGTTTATGTCGCAGTTGTTGAATCTTGTTATGTTCATACAGATATTTAAACATGTTACGTTTGCTGGAAATAAACGCAGTTGACAGTGAGAGGACTTTTTTTTTTTTGCTGAGTTTGTGTATGCCTAATATATGCACAAAAACACACATACACAATATCTCAAAACCACTAAATACACTGTAGCTATTAAACTTTCTCACACAATCTCCTTGTGCCTCGACTCCATTCAACACTCTATCTTCCCAGACCACAAAAGGCTATGCTTCTTTTATAGATAACAATACATTTCAGTGGTTAAAGAAATGATTGTAATCAGCAGAGTAAGTATCTCTGTCCATTCTCCATTCTGAATGACCTATAAAAAAAAAGTTAAACATTAATGTGTCGTGAGGATGTCACAGTGACTGATTCAACTCTCATATGGTTTGTGTCAGACTCGGCTCAATGCTTATAATTAGTGGATCTTGTGAAGTCCTTGACATTGTGGAAGGGTTTTTAGAGTCTGTATTCTAGCCTAGCGAGGGACTTAAAGGATAGTTGTTAGATGCCTGTTTGCAGATACCCTATTGAGAGTATTTAAAGAGGAACTAGCGAGGGCAGGAGAGACTGATAGAGAGTAGGAGGGCCTGTTAGAGAGTAGGAGGGCCTGTTAGAGGGCAGGAGGACTGTTAGAGGGCAGGAGAGACTGATAGAGAGTAGGAGGGCCTGTTAGAGGGTAGGAGGGCCTGTTAGAGGGCAGGAGGGACTGTTAGAGGGTAGGGGGGGCTGTTAGAGGGCAAGAGGGACTGTTAGAGGGCAGGAGAGACTGTTAGAGGGCAGGAGGGACTGTTAGAGGGCAGGAGGGACTGTTAGAGGGTAGGAGGGACTGTTAGAGGGTAGGAGGGCCAGTTAGAGGGCAGGGGGGACTGTTAGAGGGTAGGAGGGAGTGTTAGAGGGTAGGAGAGACTGATAGAGGGCAGGAGAGGTGTTAGAGGGACTGTTAGAGGGTAGGAGGGACTGTTAGAGGGTAGGAGGGCCAGTTAGAGGGCAGGGGGGACTGTTAGAGGGTAGGAGGGAGTGTTAGAGGGTAGGAGAGACTGATAGAGGGCAGGAGAGGTGTTAGAGGGTAGGGGGGCCTGTTAGAGGGCAGGAGGGACTGTTAGAGAGTAGGAGGGACTGTTAGAGGGCAGGAGGGACTGTTAGAGGGTAGGAGGGCCAGTTAGAGGGCAGGGGGGACTGTTAGAGAGTAGGAGGGAGTGTTAGAGGGTAGGAGGGAGTGTTAGAGGGTAGGAGGGACTGTTAGAGGGTAGGGGGGGGCTGTTAGAGGGCAAGAGGGACTGTTAGAGGGCAGGAGAGAGGTGTTAGAGGGGGAAGGATGTATTAGAGGGGGGAGGTGTTAGGGGGAAGGGAGTGTTAGAGGGGGTGAATAGTGATCATTAAACACCATCCAAACACTTGGAGCCATAAAACTGCCATAAAACTGAGTTCTGCCGTGGTCCCCCGGTTCAACGTTTGTCACCGCGGGGGACAAATGGACTCAGGTCACTGCTTGGTTAGAGTTTCACTGCACTGCAGCTCAAGCTGTCGGCACGTGTTGGAGGAGGGCTCGACAACTCTCTACCACCTCCTATACCTCACTCCAAAAACCTGGTCCTTTTTCTATGGCTCAGAGGAACCCAGATGTGTGTTTTGTCTTCCGTTCCATCAGAGAAGTGTACCTTTATGGCTTTGAGACCCTGACAGCCCGAGACCCAGCTCCTACACCACAATTCCCCCTAACCCTCAACCCACGCAATTTCAATATGTCGGAGGAAACCAAAGGGCTGTGTGCACGTGTGTTTTATCGTCCGGTGCATCAGAGAAGCCTTTCCTGACTCTTAGCCCCCTATACCCTTTTCTAAAAGGTGACGAGCTGGTGTGTACCATTTGGCTGGGAGATTTGGTCAAAAAATGTTTTAATGAGCTCAGAGTGACTCTTCTACGTCCTCCCCAGACTGATACGTCCTCCCTAGACTGATACCTCCTCTCCAGACTGATACCTCCCCCCAGACTGATACCTCCTCCCCAGACTGATACCTCCCCCCAGACTGATACCTCCTCTCCAGACTGATACCTCCCTACAGACTGATACCTCCTCCCCAGACTGATACCTCCTCTCCAGACTGATACCTCCCCCCAGACTGATACCTCCTCTCCAGACTGATACCTCCCTACAGACTGATACCTCCTCCCCAGACTGATACCTCCTCTCCAGACTGATACCTCCCCCCAGACTGATAACTCCTCCCCAGACTGATACCTCCCCCCCAGACTGATACCTCCCATCCCAGACTGATACCTCCTCCCCAGACGGATACCTCCCCCCAGACTGATACCTCCTCTCCAGACTGATACCTCCCTACAGACTGATACCTCCTCCCCAGACTGATACCTCCTCTCCAGACTGATACCTCCCCCCAGACTGATACCTCCTCTCCAGACTGATACCTCCCTACAGACTGATACCTCCTCCCCAGACTGATACCTCCTCTCCAGACTGATACCTCCCCCAGACTGATAACTCCTCCCCAGACTGATACCTCCCCCAGACTGATACCTCCCATCCCAGACTGATACCTCCTCCCCAGACTGATACCTCCTCCCCAGACTGATACCCCCCCAGACTGATACCTCCTCTCCAGACTGATACCTCCCCCAGACTGATACCTCCTCTCCAGACTGATACCTCCCCCAGACTGATACCTCCTCGCAAGACTGATACCTCCTCGCAAGACTGATACCTCCTCCCCAGAAGTATCAGTCCTCCCTAGACTGATACCTCCCCCCAGACTGATACCTCCTCCCCAGACTTATACCTCCTCTCCAGACTGATACCTCCTCTCCAGACTGATACCTCCCCCAGACTGATACCTCCCCCAGACTGATACCTCCTCCCCAGACTAATACCTCCCCCAGACTGATACCTCCCCCAGACTGATACCTCCTCCCCAGACATATCAGTCCTCCCCAGACTGATACCTCCTCCCCAGACAGATACCTCCCAGACTGATACCTCCTCTCCAGACTGATATCCCCCAGACTGATACCTCCCCAGACTGATACCTCCTCTCCAGACTGATACCTCCCCCAGACTGATACCTCCTCTCCAGACTGATACCTCCTCCCCAGACTGATACCTCCTCCCAGACTGATACCTCCTCCCCCAGACTGATACCTCCTCTCCAGACTGATACCTCCCCCAGACTGATACCTCCCCCAGACTGATACCTCCTCCCAGACTGATACCTCCTCCCCAGACTGATACCTCCTCCCCAGACTGATACCTCCCCCCAGACTGATACCCCCAGACTGATACCTCCTCCCCAGACTGATACCTCCTCCCCAGACTGATACCTCCTCTCCAGACTGATACCTCCTCCCCAGACTGATACCTCCTCCCCAGACTGATACCTCCTCCCCAGACTGATACCTCCTCCCCAGACTGATACCTAGAAGTACCCTCCCCCTCTGATCCTCCCCAGACTGATACCTCCTCCCAGACTGATACCTCCTCCCCAGACTGATATCAGTCTCTCCCCAGACTGATACCTCCCCCAGACTGATACCTCCTCTCCAGACTGATACCTCCTCCCCAGATATCAGTCCTCCCTAGACTGATATCTTCCTACCCAGACTGATACCTCCTCTCCAGACTGATACCTCCTCCCCAGACTGATACCTCCTCCCCAGACTGATACCTCCCCCAGACTGATACCTCCTCCCCAGACTGATACCTCCTCCCCAGACTGATCCTCCCAAGACTGATACCTCCTCCCCAGACTGATACCTCCCCCAGACTGATACCTACTCTCCAGACTGATACCTCCTCCCCAGATATAGTCCTCCCAGACTGATACCTCCCCCCAGACTGATACCTCCTCTCCAGACTGATACCTCCCCCCAGACTGATACCTCCTCTCCAGACTGATACCTCCTCCCCAGACTGATACCTCCTCCCAGACTGATACCACCTCCCCAGACTGATACCTCCCCCCAGACTGATACCTCCTCCCCAGACTGATACCTCCTCCCCAGACTGATACCTCCTCCCCAGACTGATACCTCCTCCCCAGACTGATACCTCCTCCCCAGACTGATACCTCCTCCCAGACTGATACCTCCTCTCCAGACTGATACGTCCTCCCCAGACTGATACCTCCTCCCCAGACTGATACCTCCTCCCCAGACTGATACCTCCCCAGACTGATACCTCCTCCCCAGACTGATCAGTCCTCCCTAGACTGATATCTCCCCCAGACTGATACCTCCTCTCAGACGTGATCAGTCCTCCCAAACTGATACCTCCTCCCCAGACTGATACCTCCCCCAGACTGATACCTCCTCTCCAGACTGATACCTCCTCCCCAGATATCAGTCCTCCCCAGACTGATACCTCCTACCCAGACTGATACCTCCTCCCAGACTGATACCTCCTCCCCAGACTGATACCTCCTCCCCAGACTGATACCTCCCCCAGACTGATACCTCCTCTCCCAGACTGATACCTCCTCCCCAGACTGATATCAGTCCTCCCAGACTGATACCTCCTCCCCAGACTGATACCTCCCCCAGACTGATACCTCCTCTCCAGACTGATACCTCCTCCCAGACATGATAGTCCTCCCCCAGACTGATACCTCCTCCCAGACTGATACCTCCTCCCCAGACTGATACCTCCTCCCCAGACTGATACCTCCCCCAGACTGATACCTCCTCCCCAGACTGATACCTCCTCCCCAGACTGATACCTCCTCCCAGACTGATACCTCCCCCCAGAGACTGATATACCTCCTCCCCAGACTGATACCTCCCCCAGACTGATACCCTCCCCAGACTGATACCTCTTCCCCAGACTGATACCTCCTCCCCAGACTGATACCTCCTCCCCAGACTGATACCTCCTCCCAGACTGATACCTCCTCCCCAGACTGATACCTCCTCCCCAGACTGATACCTCCTCCCAGACTGATACCTCCTCTCCAGACTGATACCTCCTCCCCAGACTGATACCTCCTCTCTGATACGTCCTCCCCAGACTGATACCTCCCCCAGACTGATACCTCCTCCCCAGACTGATACCTCCTCCCAGACTGATACCTCCTCCCCAGAAGTATCAGTCCTCCCTAGACTGATACTCCCCCCAGACTGATACCTCCTCTCCAGACTGATACCTTCCCCCAGACTGATACCTCTGATCCCCAGACTGATACCTCCTCCCCAGACTGATACCTCCTCCCAGACTGATACCTCCTCCCCAGACTGATACCTCCCCCAGACTGATACCTCCTCTCCAGACTGATACCCCCCAGACTGATACCTCCTCTCCAGACTGATACCTCCCAGACTGATACCTCCTCTCCAGACTGATACCTCCCCCAGACTGATACCTCCTCTCCAGACTGATACCTCCCCCAGACTGATACCTCCCCCAGACTGATACCTCCCCAGACTGATACCTCCTCTCCAGACTGATACCTCCCCCAGACTGATACCTCCTCCCCAGACTGATACCTCCTCCCAGACTGATACCTCCTCCCCAGACTGATACCTCCCCCCAGACTGATACCTCCTCTCCCAGACTGATACCTCCTCCCCAGACTGATCCTCCTCCCCAGACTGATACCTCCTCCCCAGATGGCTACCTCCCCCAGACTGATACCTCCTCTCCAGACTGATACCTCCTCCCCAGACATATCAGTCCTCCCCCAGACTGATACCTCCTCCCCAGACTGATACCTCCTCTCCAGACTGAAACCTCCTCCCAGACTGATACCTCCTCCCCAGACTGATACCTCCTCCCCAGACTGATACCTCCTCCCAGACTGATACCTCCTCCCCAGACTGATACCTCCTCCCAGACTGATACCTCCTCCCAGACTGATACCTCCTCCCCAGACTGATACCTCCTCCCCAGACTGATACCTCCTCTCCAGACTGATACGTCCTCCCAGACTGATACCTCCTCCCCAGACTGATACCTCCTCCCCAGACTGATACCTCCCCCAGACTGATACCTCCTCCCCAGACTCCAGACTGATACCTCCCCCAGACTGATACCTCCCCCCAGACTGATACCTCCTCCCCAGAAGGCTCCTCCCCCCCAGACTGATACCTCCTCCCAGACTGATACCTCCTCCCCAGACATGATCAGTCCTCCCCAGACTGATACCTCCCCCAGACTGATACCTCCTCTCCAGACTGATACCTCCTCCCCAGACTGATACCTCCTGCCCAGACTGATACCCCCCCAGACTGATACCTCCTCTCCCGACTGATACCTCCTCCCCAGACGTGTCCTCCCAAAACTGATACCTCCTCCCCAGATGGCTACCTCCCCCAGACTGATACCTCCTCCCAGACTGATACCTCCTCCCCAGACATATCAGTCCTCCCCAGACTGATACCTCCCCCAGACTGATACCTCCTCTCCAGACTGATACCTCCTCTCCAGACTGATACCTCCTCCCCAGACTGATACCTCCCTAGACTGATACCTCCTCCCCAGACTGATACCTCCCCCAGACTGATACCTCCTCCCAGACTGATACCTCCCCCCCAGACTGATACCTCCCCCCAGACTGATACTCCTCTCCCCAGACTGATACCTCCTCCCCAGACGTATCAGTCCTCCCAAAACTGATACCTCCTCCCCAGATGATACCTCCCCCCAGACTGATACCTCCTCTCCAGACTGATACCTCCTCCCCAGGCATATCAGTCCTCCCTAGACTGATACCTCCTCCCCAGACTGATACCTCCTCCCCAGACTGATACCTCCTCCCCAGACTGATACCTCCCCAGACTGATACCTCCTCCCAGACTGATACCTCCTCCCCAGACTGATACCTCCTCCCCAGACTGATACCTCCCCCAGACTGATACCTCCTCCCAGACTGATACCTCCTCCCCAGACTGATACCTCCTCCCAGACTGATACCTCCTCCCCAGACTGATACTCCTCCCCAGACTGATACCTCCCCCAGACTGATACCTCCCCAGACTCCTCCTCCCCAGACTGATACCTCCTCCCCAGACTGATACCTCCTCCTCCCCAGACTGATACCTCCTCCCCAGACTGATACCTCCCCCAGACTGATACCTTCCCCCAGACTGATACCTCCTCTCCAGACTGATACCTCCTCCCCAGACTGATACCTCCTCCCAGACTGATACCTCCTCCCCAGACTGATACCTCCTCCCCAGACTGATACCTCCTCTCCAGACTGATACCTCCCCCAGACTGATACCTCCTCCCCAGACTGATACCTCCTCCCCAGACTGATACCTCCTCTCCAGACTGATACCTCCCCCCAGACTGATACCTCTCCCCAGACTGATACCTCCCCCAGACTGATACCTCCTCCCCAGACTATCAGTCCTCCCAAACCCTCCTCCCCAGACTGATACCTCCCCCAGACTGATACCTCCTCCCAGACTGATACCTCCTCCCCAGGCATATCAGTCCTCCCCCAGACTGATACCTCCTCCCCAGACTGATACCTCCTCCCAGACTGATACCTCCTCCCCAGACTGATACCTCCTGCCCAGACTGATACCTCCCCCAGACTGATACCTCCTCTCCCGACTGATACCTCCCCCCAGACTGATACCTCCTCCCCAGATGGCTCCTCCCCCAGACTGATACCTCTCTCCAGACTGATACCTCCTCCCCAGGCATATCAGTCCTCCCTCCCTCCCCAGACTGATACCTCCTCCCCAGACTGATACCTCCTCCCCAGACTGATACCTCCTCCCCAGACTGATACCTCCTCCCCAGACTGATACCTCCTCTCCAGACTGATACCTCCTCCCCAGACTGATACCTCCTCCCCAGACTGATACCTCCTCCCCAGACTGATACCTCCTCCCCAGACTGATACCTCCTCTCCAGACTGATACCTCCTCCCCAGACTGATACCTCCTCCCCAGACTGATACCTCCTCCCCAGACTGATACCTCCTCCCCAGACTGATACCTCCTCCCCAGACTGATACCTCCTCCCAGACTGATACCTCCCCCAGACTGATACCTCCTCCCAGACTGATACCTCCTCCCCAGACTGATCAGTCCTCCCCAGACTGATATCTGATACCTCCCCCCAGACTGATACCTCCTCTCCAGACTGATACCTCCTCCCCAGACTGATCAGTCCTCCCTTGATATCTCCCCAGACTGATACCTCCTCTCCAGACTGATACCTCCCCCAGACTGATACCTCCTCCCCAGACTGATACCTCCTCCCCAGACTGATACCTCCCCCCAGACTGATACCTCCCCCAGACTGATACCTCCCCAGACTGATACCTCCTCTCCCAGACTGATACCTCCCCCAGACTGATACCTCCTCCCCAGACTGATACCTCCCCAGACTGATACCTCCTCCCAGACTGACTGACTGATACCTCCTCCCCAGACTGATACCTCCCCCAGACTGATACTCTCCCCAGACTGATACCTCCCCAGACTGATACCTCCTCTCCAGACTGATACCTCCTCCCCAGACCTCCTCCCCAGACTGATACCTCCTCCCCAGACTCCCCCAGACTGATACCTCCCTCCAGACTGATACCTCCCCCAGACTGATACCTCCCCCAGACTGATACCTCCTCTCCAGACTGATACCTCCTCCCCAGACTGATACCTCCTCCCCAGACTGATACCTCCCCCAGACTGATACCTCCTCTCCAGACTGATACCTCCAGTCCTCCAGACTGATACCTCCTCCCCAGACTGATACCTCCTCTCCCAGACTGATACCTCCTCCCCAGACTGATACCTCCTCCCCAGACTGATACCTCCTCCCTGATACCTCCCCCAGACTGATACCTCCTCTCCCAGACTGATACCTCCTCCCCAGACGTATCAGTCCTCCCAAACTGATACCTCCTCCCCAGATGGCCCTCCCCCAGACTGATACCTCCTCCCCAGACTGATACCTCCCCCCAGACAGTGATGATACCTCCTCCCCAGACTGATACCTCCTCCCAGACTGATACCTCCTCCCCAGACTGATACCTCCTCCCCAGACTGATACCTCCCTCCAGACTGATACCTCCTCCCAGACTGATACCTCCTCCCAGACTGATACCTCCTCCCAGACTGATACCTCCTCTCCCAGACTGATACCTCCTCTCCAGACTGATACCTCCTCCCAGACTGATACCTCCCCCAGACTGATACAGACTGATACCTCTCCCCAGACTGATACCTCCTCCCCAGACTGATACCTCCTCTCCAGACTGATACCTCCTCCTCCCCAGACTGATACCTCCCCCAGACTGATACCTCCTCCCCAGACTGATACCTCCTCCCCAGACTGATACCTCCTCCCAGACTGATACCTCCTCCCAGACTGATCCTCTCCAGACTGATACCTCCTCCCAGACTGATACCTCCCCCAGACTGATACCTCCTCCCCAGACTGATACCTCCTCCCCAGACTGATACCTCCTCCCCAGACTGATACCTCCTGATACCTCCCCCAGACTGATACCTCCTCCCCAGACTGATACCTCCTCCCCAGACTGATACCTCCTATCCAGACTGATACCTCCTCCCAGAAGTATCAGTCCTCCCTAGACTGATATCTCCCCCAGACTGATACCTCCTCCCCAGACGTGATCAGTCCTCCCAAAACTGATACCTCCTCCCCAGAAGGGTACCTCCCCCAGACTGATACCTCCTCTCCCAGACTGATACCTCCTCCCCAGACTGATACCCTCCTCCCCAGACTGATACCTCCTCCCCAGACTGATACCTCCTCCCCAGACTGATACCTCCTGCCCAGACTGATACCTCCTCCCAGACTGATACCTCCTCCCCAGACTGATACCTCCTCCCCAGACTGATACCTCCTCCCCAGACTGATACCTCCTCCCCAGACTGATACCTCCTCCCCAGACTGATACCTCCTCTCCAGACTGATACCTCCTCCCAGACTGATACCTCCTCCCTAGACTGATACCTCCCCCAGACTGATACCTCCTCCCCAGACTGATACCTCCTCTCCAGACTGATACCTCCTCCCCAGACTGATACTCCCTAGACTCCTCCCCAGACTGATACCTCCTCTCCAGACTGATACCTCCCCCAGACTGATACCTCTTCCCCAGACTGATACCTCCTCCCCAGACTGATACCTCCTCCCAGACTGATACCTCCTCCCCAGACTGATACCTCCTCTCCAGACTGATACCTCCCCCAGACTGATACCTCCTCTCCAGACTGATACCTCCCCAGACTGATACCTCTCCCCCCCCAGACTGATACCTCCTCCCCAGACTGATACCTCCAGACTCCCCTCCAGACTGATACCTCCCCCAGACTCCTCCTCTCCAGACTGATACCTCCTCCCCAGACAGATACCTCCTCTAAGACTGATACCTCCTCCCCAGACAGATACCTCCCCCAGACTGATACCTCCTCTCCAGACTGATACCTCCCCCAGACTGATACCTCCCCCCAGACTGATACCTCCTCTCCAGACTGATACCTCCTCCCCAGACTGATATCAGTCCTCCCAAACTGATACCTCCTCCCCCAGACTGATACCTCCCCCAGACTGATACCTCCTCTCCAGACTGATACCTCCCCAGGCATCAGTCCTCCCTAGACTGATACCTCCTCCCCAGACTGATACCTCCTCTCCAGACTGATACTCCTCTCCAGACTGATACCTCCTCCCCAGACTGATACCTCCTCCCAGACTGATACTCCCCCAGACTGACCTCCTCCCCAGACTGATACCTCCTCCCAGACTGATACCTCCTCCCCAGACTGATACCTCAGTCCTCCCTCCAGACTGATACCTCCCCCAGACTGATACCTCCTCCCCAGACTGATACCTCCCCCAGACTGATACCTCCCAGACTCCCCCCCAGACTGATACCTCCTCTCCAGACTGATACCTCCTCCCCAGACTGATACCTCCTCTCAGACTGATACCTCCTCCCCAGACTGATACCTCCCCCAGACTCCTCCAGACTGATACCTCCCCCAGACTGATACCTCCCCCAGACTGATACCTCCTCTCCCGACTGATACCTCCTCCCCAGACGTATCAGTCCTCCCAAAACTGATACCTCCTCCCCAGATGGCTACCTCCTCCCCAGACTGATACCTCCTCTCCAGACTGATACCTCCTCCCCAGGCATATCAGTCCTCCCTAGACTGATACCTCCCCCCCAGACTGATACCTCCTCCCCAGACTGATACCTCCTCCCCAGACTGATACCTCCTCCCCAGACTGATACCTCCTCCCCAGACTGATACCTCCCCCAGACTGATACCTCCTCCCCAGACTGATACCTCCTCCCAGTCCTCCCAAAACTGATACCTCCTCCCCAGATCCCTCCCCCAGACTGATACCTCCTCCCCAGACTGATACCTCCTCCCCAGAAGTATCAGTCCTCCCTAGACTGATACCTCCCCCCCAGACTGATACCTCCTCCCCAGACTGATACCTCCTCCCCAGACTGATACCTCCTCCCCAGACTGATACCTCCTCTCCAGACTGATACCTCCTCTCCAGACTGATACCTCCCCCCAGACTGATACCTCCTCCCCAGACTGATACCTCCTCCCCAGACTGATACCTCCTCCCCAGACTGATACCTCCTCCCCAGACTGATACCTCCTCCCCAGACTGATACCCCCCAGACTGATACCTCCTCCCCAGACTGATACCTCCTCCCCAGACTGATACCTCCTCCCAGACTGATACCACCTCCCCAGACTGATACCTCCTCCCCAGACTGATACCTCCTCCCCAGACTGATACCTCCTCCCCAGACTGATACCTCCTCCCAGACTGATACCTCCTCTCCCAGACTCCTCCCCAGACTGATACCTCCTCCCCAGACTGATACCTCCCCCAGACTGATACCTCCTCCCCAGACTGATACCTCCTCCCCAGACTGATACCTCCTCCCCAGACTGATACCTCCTCCCCAGACTGATACCTCCTCTCCAGACTGATACCTCCTCCCCAGACTGATACCTCCTCCCCAGACTGATACCTCCTCCCAGACTGATACCTCCTCCCCAGACTGATACCTCCCCCCAAGTATCAGTCTCCCCAGACTGATACCTCCCCCCAGACTGATACCTCCTCCCCAGACGTATCAGTCCTCCCAAAACTGATACCTCCTCCCCAGACTGATACCTCCCCCAGACTGATACCTCCTCTCCAGACTGATACCTCCTCCCCAGGCATATCAGTCCTCCAGACTGATACCTCCTCCCCAGACTGATACCTCCTCTCCAGACTGATACCTCCTCCCCAGACTGATACCTCCTGCCCAGACTGATACCTCCCCCAGACTGATACCTCCTCTCCCGACTGATACTCCTCCCCAGACTGATCAGTCCTCCCAAACTGATACCTCCTCCCCAGATGGCTACCTCCCCCAGACTGATACCTACTCTCCAGACTGATACCTCCTCCCCAGGCATATCAGTCCTCCCAGACTGATACCTCCTCCCCAGACTGATACCTCCTCTCCAGACTGATACCTCCTCCCCAGACTGATACCTCCTCCCCAGACTGATACCTCCCCCAGACTGATACCTCCTCTCCAGACTGATACCTCCTCCCCAGACTGATACCTCCTCCCCAGACAGACTGATACCTCCTCCCCAGACTGATACCCCAGACTGATACCTCCTCCCCAGACTGATACCTCCTCCCCAGACTGATACCTCCTCCCCAGACTGATACCTCCTCCCCAGACTGATACCTCCTCCCCAGACTGATACCTCCTCTGATACCTCCTCCCCAGACTGATACCTCCTCCCCAGACTGATACCTCCTCCCCAGACTGATACCTCCTCCCCAGACTGATACCTCCTCCCAGACTGATACCTCCTCCCCAGACTGATACCTCCTCCCAGACTGATACCTCCTCCCCAGACTGATACCTCCTCCCCAGACTGATACCTCCCCCAGACTGATACCTCCTCCCAGACTGATACCTCTCGTCCAGACTGATACCTCCTCCCCAGACTGATACCTCCTGCCCAGACTGATACCTCCCCCAGACTGATATCTCCCCCAGACTGATACCTCCTCCCCAGACGATATCAGTCCTCCCAAACTGATACCTCCTCCCCAGAAGGCTACCTCCCCCAGACTGATACCTCCTCTCCAGACTGATACCTCCTCCCCAGGCATATCAGTCCTCCCTAGACTGATACCTCCTCCCAGACTGATACCTCCTCTCCAGACTGATACCTCCTCCCCAGACTGATACCTCCTGCCCAGACTGATACCTCCCCCAGACTGATACCTCCTCTCCCGACTGATACCTCCTCCCCAGACGTGAGTCCTCCCAAACTGATACCTCCTCCCCAGATGGCTACCTCCCCCCCAGACTGATACCTACTCTCCAGACTGATACCTCCTCCCCAGGCATATCAGTCCTCCCTAGACTGATACCTCCTCCCCAGACTGATACCTCCTCTCCAGACTGAAACCTCCTCCCCAGACTGATACCTCCTCCCCAGACTGATACCTCCTCCCCAGACTCCTCCCCCAGACTGATACCTCCTCCCAGACTGATACCTCCTCCCCAGACTGATACCTCCTCCCCAGACTGATACCTCCCCAGACTGATACCTCCTCTCCAGACTGATACCACCTCCCCAGACTGATACCTCCTCCCCAGACTGATACCTCCCCAGACTGATACCTCCAGACTGATACCTCCTCCCCAGACTGATACCTCCTCCCCAGACTGATACCTCCTCCCCAGACTGATACCTCCTCCCCAGACTGATACCTCCTCCCCAGACTGATACCTCCTCCCCAGACTGATACCTCCTCTCCAGACTGATACCTCCTCCCCAGACTGATACCTCCTCCCCAGAATGATACCTCCTCCCCAGACTGATACCCTCCCCAGACTGGTACCTCCTCCCCAGACTGATACCTCCTCCCCAGACTGATACCTCCTCTCCAGACTGATACCTCCTCCCCAGAAGTATCAGTCCTCCCTCTGATATCTCCCCCAGACTGATACCTCCTCTCCAGACTGATACCTCCCCCAGACTGATACCTCCCCCAGACTGATACCTCCTCCCCAGACTGATACCTCCTCCAGACTGATACCTCCTCCCCAGACTGATACCTCCTCCCAGACTGATACCTCCCCCAGACTGATACCTCCTCTCCAGACTGATACCTCCCCCCAGACTGATACCTCCTCCCCAGACTGATACCTCCCCCCCCAGACTGATACCTCCTCTCTCCCCCCCAGACTGATACCTCCTCCCCAGACTGATACCTCCTCTCCCGACTGATACCTCCTCCCAGACTGATACCTCCCAAACTCCTCCCCCCAGACTGATACCTCCCCCAGACTGATACCTCCTCCCAGACTGATACCTCCTCCCCAGACTATCAGTCCTCCCTAGACTGATACCTCCTCCCCAGACTGATACCTCCTCTCCAGACTGATACCTCCTCCCCAGACTGATACCTCCTCCCCAGACTGATACCTCCTCCCAGACTGATACCTCCCTCCCAGACTGATACCTCCTCTCCAGACTGATACCTCCTCCCAGACTGATACCTCCTCCCCAGACTGATACCTCCTCTCCAGACTGATACCTCCTCCCCAGACTGATACCTCCTCCCCAGACTGATACCTCCTCCCCAGACTGATACCTCCTCCCCAGACTGATACCTCCTCCCCAGACTGATACCTCCTCCCCAGACTGATACCTCCTCCCCAGACTGATACCTTCTCCCCAGACTGATACCTCCTCCCCAGACTGATACCTCCTCCCCAGACTGATACCTCCTCCCAGACTGATACCTCCTCCCAGACTGATACCTCCTCCCCAGACTGATACCTCCTCCCCAGACTGATACCTCCTCCCCAGACTGATACCTCCTCCCCAGACTGATACCTCCTCCCAGACTGATACCTCCTCCCCAGACTGATACCTCCTCCCCAGACTGATACCTCCTCCCCAGACTGATACCTCCTCCTCCCCAGACTGATACCTCCTCCCCAGACTGATACCTCCTCCCCAGACTGATACCTCCTCCCAGACTGATACCTCCTCCCCAGACTGATACCTCCTCCCAGACTGATCCCCAGACTGATACCTCCTCCCCAGACTGATACCTCCTCTCCAGACTGATACCTCCTCCCCAGATCAGTCCTCCTCCCCAGACTGATACCTCCTCCCAGACCAGTCCTCCCCAAACTGATACCTCCTCCCCAGATGGCTACCTCCCCCAGACTGATACCTACTCTCCAGACTGATACCTCCTCCCCAGGCATATCAGTCCTCCCTAGACTGATACCTCAGACTGATACCTCCTCTCCAGACTGAAACCTCCTCCCCAGACTGATACCTCCTCCCCAGACTGATACCTCCTCCCCAGACTGATACCTCCTCTCCAGACTGATACCTCCTCCCCAGACTGATACCTCCTCCCCAGACTGATACCTCCTCCCCAGACTGATACCTCCTCCCCAGACTGATACCTCCTCTCCAGACTGATACCTCCCCCCAGACTGATACCTCCCCCCAGACTGATACCTCCTCCCCAGACTGATACCTCCTCCCCAGACTGATACCTCCTCCCCAGACTGATACCTCCTCCCCAGACTGATACCTCCTCCCCAGACTGATACCTCCCCCCAGACTGATACCCTCCCCAGACTGATACCTCCCCAGACTGATACCTCCTCCCAGACTGATACCTCCTCCCCAGACTGATACCTCCTCCCCAGACTGATACCTCCTCCCAGACTGATACGTCCTCCCCAGACTGGTACCTCTTCCCCAGACTGATACCTCCTCCCCAGACTGATACCTCCTATCCAGACTGATACCTCCTCCCCAGAAGTATCAGTCCTCCCTAGACTGATATCTCCCCCCCAGACTGATACCTCCTCCCAGACTGATACCTCCCCCAAGACTGATACCTCTTCCCCAGACTGATACCTCCTCTCCAGACTGATACCTCCCCCAGACTGATACCTCCTCCCCAGACTGATACCTTCTCCCCAGACTGATAGCTCCCAGACTGATACCTCCTCTCCAGACTGATACCTCCCCCAGACTGATACCTCCTCTCCAGACTGATACCTCCCCAGACTGATACCTCCCTCCAGACTGATACCTCCCCCAGACTGATACCTCCTCCCCAGACTGCTACCTCCCCCAGACTGATAACTCCTCTCCAGACTGATACCTCCCCCAGACTGATACCTCCTCTCCAGACTGATACCTCCTCCCCAGACTGATACCTCCTCCCCAGACTGATACCTCCCCCAGACTGATACCTCCTCTCCAGACTGATACCTCCCCCAGACTGATACCTCCCCCCAGACTGATACCTCCTCTCCCGACTGATACCTCCTCCCCAGACGTATCAGTCCTCCCAAAACTGATACCTCCTCCCCAGATGGCTACCTCCCCCAGACTGAAACCTCCTCTCCAGACTGATACCTCCTCCCCAGGCATATCAGTCCTCCCTAGACTGATACCTCCTCCCCAGACTGATACCTCCTCTCCAGACTGATACCTCCTCCCCAGACTGATACCTCCTCCCCAGACTGATACCTCCTGCCCAGACTGATACCTCCCCCAGACTGATACCTCCTCTCCCGACTGATACCTCCTCCCCAGACGTATCAGTCCTCCCAAAACTGATACCTCCTCCCCAGATGGCTACCTCCCCCAGACTGATACCTCCTCTCCAGACTGATACCTCCTCCCCAGGCATATCAGTCCTCCCTAGACTGATACCTCCTCCCCAGACTGATACCTCCTCCCCAGACTGATACCTCCTCCCCAGACTGATACCTCCTCCCCAGACTGATACCTCCTCTCCAGACTGATACCTCCTCTCCAGACTGATACCTCCTCCCCAGACTGATACCTCCTCCCCAGACTGATACCTCCTCTGCAGACTGATACCTCCTCTCCAGACTGATACCTCCTCTCCAGACTGATACCACCTCCCCAGACTGATACCTCCTCCCCAGACTGATACCTCCTCCCCAGACTGATACGTCCTCCCCAGACTGATACCTCCTCCCAGACTGATACCACCTCCCCAGACTGATACCTCCTCCCCAGACTGATACGTCCTCCCCATACTGATACCTCCCCCCAGACTGATACCTCCTCCCCAGACTGATACCTCCTCCCCAGACTGATACCTCCTCTCCAGACTGATACCTCCCCCAGACTGATACCTCCTCCCCAGACTGATACCTCCTCCCCAGACTGATACCCTCCACAGACTGATACCTCCTCCCCAGACTGATACCTCCTCCCCAGACTGATACCTCCTCCCAAAACTGATACCTCCTCCCCAGACTGATACCTCCTCCCCAGACTGATACCTCCTCCCCAGACTGATACCTCCTCTCCAGACTGATACCTCCCCCCAGACTGATACCTCCCCCCAGACTGATACCTCCTCCCCAGACTGATACCTCCTCCCCAGACTGATACCTCCTCCCCAGAAGTATCAGTCCTCCCTAGACTGATATCTTCCCCCCAGACTGATACCTCCTCCCCAGACTGATACCTCCCCCAGACTCTTCCCCAGACTGATACCTCCTCTCCAGACTGATACCTCCTCCCCAGACTGATACCTCCTCCCCAGACCTCCCCAGACTGATACCTCTCCCCAGACTGATACCTCCCCCAGACTGATACCTCCCCCCAGACTGATACCTCCTCTCCAGACTGATACCTCCCCAGACTGATACCTCCTCTCCAGACTGATACCTCCCCCCAGACTGATACCTCCTCTCCAGACTGATACCTCCTCCCAGACTGATACCTCCTCCCCAGACTGATACCTCCCCCAGACTGATACCTCCTCTCCAGACTGATACCTCCTCCCAGACTCCTCCAGACTGATACCTCCTCCCCAGACTGATACCTCCCCCAGACTGATACCTCCTCCCAGACTGATACCTCCCCCCCCAGACTGATACCTCCTCTCCCAGACTGATACCTCCTCCCCAGACTATCAGTCCTCCCAAACTGATACCTCCTCCCCAGACTGATACCTCCTCTCCAGACTGATACCTCCTCCCCAGACTGATACCTCCTCCCCAGACTGATACCTCCTCCCCAGACTGATACCTCCCCCAGACTGATACCTCCTCCCCAGACTGATACCTCCTCCCAGACTGTCCTACTCCCCCAGACTGATACCTCCTCCCCAGACTGATACCTCCTCCCCAGACTGATCAGTCCTCCCTAGACTGATACCTCCTCCCCAGACTGATACCTCCTCCCCAGACTGATACCTCCTCCCCAGACTGATACCTCCTCCCCAGACTGATACCACCTCCCCAGACTGATACCTCCTCCCCAGACTGATACCTCCTCCCCAGACTGATACCTCCTCCCCAGACTGATACCTCCTCCCAGACTGATACCTCCTCCCCAGACTGATACCTCCTCCCCAGACTGATACCTCCTCCCCAGACTGATACCTGATACCTCCCCAGACTGATACCTCCTCCCAGACTGATACCTCCTCTCCAGACTGATACCTCCTCCCAGACTGATACCTCCTCCCCAGACTGATACCTCCTCTCCCTCCCCCAGACTGATACCTCCTCCCCAGACTGATACCTCCTCCCCAGACTGATACCTCCTCCCCAGACTGATACCTCCTCCCGAGACTGATACCTCCTCCCCAGACTGATACCTCCTCCCCAGACTGATACCTCCTCCCCAGACTGATACGTCCTCCCCAGACTGGTACCTCCCCCAGACTGATACCTCCTCCCCAGACTGATACCTCCTCCCAGACTGATACCTCCTCCCCAGAAGTATCAGTCCTCCCTAGACTGATATCTCCCCCAGACTGATACCTCCTCTCCAGACTGATACCTCCCCCAGACTGATACCTCCTGATACCCCAGACTGATACCTCCTCCCCAGACTGATACCTCCTCCCCAGACTGATACCTCCCCAGACTGATACCTCCTCCCCAGACTGATAGCTCCCCCAGACTGATACCTCCTCTCCAGACTGATACCTCCCCCAGACTGATACCTCCTCTCCAGACTGATACCTCCCCAGACTGATACCTCCTCTCCAGACTGATACTCCCCCAGACTGATACCTCCTCCCCAGACTGATACCTCCCCCAGACTGATAACTCCTCTCCAGACTGATACCTCCCCCAGACTGATACCTCCTCCCAGACTGATACCTCCTCCCCAGACTGATACCTCCTCCCCAGACTGATACCTCCTCCCAGACTGATACCTCCTCCCCCAGACTGATACCTCCTCTCCAGACTGATACCTCCTCCCCAGACTGATATCAGTCCTCCCAGACTGATACCTCCTCCCCAGACTGATACCTCCTCCCAGACTGATACCTCCTCCCCAGACTGATACCTCCTCCCCAGACTGATACCTCCTCCCCAGACTGATACCTCCCCCCAGACTGATACCTCCTCTCCCGACTGATACCTCCTCCCCAGACCAGTCCTCCCAAACTGATACCTCCTCCCCAGATGGCTACCTCCCCCCAGACTGATACCTCCTCCCCAGACTGATACCTCCTCCCCAGACTGATACCTCCTCCCCAGACTGATACCTCCTCTCCAGACTGATACCTCCTCCCCAGACTGATACCTCCTCCCCAGACTGATACCTCCTCCCCAGACTGATACCTCCTCCCCAGACTGATACCTCCTCCCCAGACTGATACCTCCTCCCCCCTGATACCTCCTCCCAGACTGATACCTCCTCCCCAGACTGATACCTCCCCCAGACTGATACCTCCTCCCCAGACTGATACCTCCTCTCCAGACTGATACCTCCTCCCCAGACTGATACCTCCTCCTCCCCCAGACTGATACCTCCTCCCCAGACTGATACCTCCCCCCAGACTGATACCTCCTCCCCAGACTGATACCTCCTCCCAGACTGATACCTCCTCTCCAGACTGATACCTCCTCCTCCAGACTGATACCTCCTCCCCAGACAGATACCTCCCCCCAGACTGATACCTCCTCTCCAGACTGATACCTCCTCCCCCAGACTGACTCCTCTCCCGATATACCTCCTCCCCAGACTGATCAGTCCTCCCCCAGACTGATACCTCCTCCCCAGACTGATACCTCCCCCAGACTGATACCTCCTCTCCAGACTGATACCTCCTCCCCAGGCATCAGTCCTCCCTAGACTGATACCTCCTCCCCAGACTGATACCTCCTCTCCAGACTGATACCTCCTCCCCAGACTGATACCTCCTCCCCAGACTGATACCTCCTCCCAGACTGATACCTCCCCCCAGACTGATACCTCCTCTCCCGACTGATACCTCCTCCCCAGACGTATCAGTCCTCCCAAAACTGATACCTCCTCCCCAGATGGCTACCTCCCCCCCAGACTGATACCTCCTCTCCAGACTGATACCTCCTCCCCAGGCATATCAGTCCTCCCTAGACTGATACCTCCTCCCCAGACTGATACCTCCTCCCCAGACTGATACCTCCTCCCCAGACTGATACCTCCTCCCCAGACTGATACCTCCTCTCCAGACTGATACCTCCTCCCAGACTGATACCTTCTCCCCAGACTGATACCTCCTCTCCAGACTGATACCTCCTCCCCAGACTGATACCTCCTCTCCAGACTGATACCTCCCCCCAGACTGATACCTCCTCCCCAGACTGATACCTCCTCCCCAGACTGATACCTCCTCCCCAGACTGATACTCCTCCCCAGACTGATACCTCCTCCCAGACTGATACCTCCTCCCCAGACTGATACCTCCTCTCCAGACTGATACCTCCCCCAGACTGATACCTCCTCCCAGACTGATACCTCCCCCAGACTGATACCTCCTCCCCAGACTGATACCTCCTCCCCAGACTGATACCTCCCCCAGACTGATACCTCCTCCCCAGACTGATACCTCCTCTCCAGACTGATACCTCCTCCCCAGACTGGTACCTCCTCCCCAGACTGATACCTCCTCCCCAGACTGATACCTCCTCCCCAGACTGATACCTCCTCCCCAGACTGATAGTCCTCCCTAGACTGATATCTCCCCCAGACTGATACCTCCTCCCCAGACTGATCAGTCCTCCCAAACTGATACCTCCTCCCCAGATACTACCTCCCCCAGACTGATACCTCTCTCCAGACTGATACCTCCTCCCCAGGCATATCAGTCCTCCCTAGACTGATACCTCCTCCCCAGACTGATACCTCCTCTCCAGACTGAAACCTCCCCCCAGACTGATACCTCCTCCCCAGACTGATACCTCCTCCCCAGACTGATACCTCCTCTCCAGACTGATACCTCCTCCCCAGACTGATACCTTCTCCCCAGACTGATACCTCCTCCCCAGACTGATACCTGATACCTCCTCTCCAGACTGATACCACCTCCCCAGACTGATACCTCCTCCCCAGACTGATACGTCCTCCCCAGACTGATACCTCCTCCCAGACTGATACCTCCTCCCCCCCCAGACTGATACCTCCTCCCCAGACTGATACCTCCTCCCCAGACTGATACCTCCTCCCCAGACTGATACCTCCTCCCAGACTGATACCTCCTCCCCAGACTGATACCTCCTCCCAGACTGATACCTCCTCCCCAGACTGATACCTCCTCCCAGACTGATACCCTCCCCAGACTGGTACCTCTTCCCCAGACTGATACCTCCTCCCCAGACTGATACCTCCTATCCAGACTGATACCTCCTCCCCAGACTGATATCAGTCCTCCCTAGACTGATATCTCCCCCCAGACTGATACCTCCTCTCCAGACTGATACCTCCCCAGACTGATACCTCTTCCCCAGACTGATACCTCCTCTCCAGACTGATACCTCCTCCCCAGACTGATACCTCCTCCCCAGACTGATACCTCCCCCAGACTGATACCTTCTCCCCAGACTGATAGCTCCCAGACTGATACCTCCTCTCCAGACTGATACCTCCCCCAGACTGATACCTCCTCTCCAGACTGATACCTCCCCAGACTGATACCTCCTCTCCAGACTGATACCTCCCCCAGACTGATACCTCCTCCCCAGACTGCTACCTCCCCCAGACTGATAACTCCTCTCCAGACTGATACCTCCCCCAGACTGATACCTCCTCTCCAGACTGATACCTCCTCCCCAGACAGATACCTCCTCTAAAGAATGATACCTCCTCCCCAGACAGATACCTCCCCCAGACTGATACCTCCTCTCCAGACTGATACCTCCCCCAGACTGATACCTCCCCCAGACTGATACCTCCTCCCCAGACTGATACCTCCTCCCCAGACGTATCAGTCCTCCCAAAACTGATACCTCCTCCCCAGATGGCTACCTCCCCCAGACTGAAACCTCCTCTCCAGACTGATACCTCCTCCCCAGGCATATCAGTCCTCCCTAGACTGATACCTCCTCCCCAGACTGATACCTCCTCTCCAGACTGATACCTCCTCCCCAGACTGATACCTCCTCCCCAGACTGATACCTCCTGCCAGACTGATACCTCCCCCCCAGACTGATACCTCCTCTCCCGACTGATACCTCCTCCCCAGACGTATCAGTCCTCCCAAAACTGATACCTCCTCCCCAGATGGCTACCTCCCCCAGACTGATACCTCCTCCCAGACTGATACCTCCTCCCCAGGCATATCAGTCCTCCCTAGACTGATACCTCCTCCCCAGACTGATACCTCCTCCCCAGACTGATACCTCCTCCCCAGACTGATACCTCCTCCCCAGACTGATACCTCCTCTCCAGACTGATACCTCCTCTCCAGACTGATACCTTCTCCCCAGACTGATACCTCCTCCCCAGACTGATACCTCCTCTGCAGACTGATACCTCCTCTCCAGACTGATACCTCCTCCCCAGACTGATACCACCTCCCCAGAATGATACCTCCTCCCAGACTGATACCTCCTCCCCAGACTGATACGTCCTCCCCAGACTGATACCTCCTCTCCAGACTGATACCTCCTCCCAGACTGATACCTCCTCCCCAGACTGATACCCTCCCCAGACTGATACCTCCCCCCAGACTGATACCTCCTCCCCAGACTGATACCTCCTCCCCAGACTGATACCTCCTCTCCAGACTGATACCTCCTCCCAGACTGATACCTCCTCCCCAGACTGATACCTCCTCCCCCACAGACTGATACCTCCTCCCCAGACTGATACCTCCTCCCCAGACTCCTCCTCCCAGACTGATACCTCCCCTCCTGATACCTCCTCTCCAGACTGATACCTCCCCCAGACTGATACCTCCTCCCCAGACTGATACCTCCTCCCCAGACTGATACCTCCTCCCAGACTGATACCTCCCCCAGACTGATACCTCCTCCCCAGACTGCTACCTCCCCCAGACTGATAACTCCTCTCCAGACTGATACCTCCCCCAGACTGATACCTCCTCTCCAGACTGATACCTCCTCCCCAGACTGATACCTCCTCTAAAGACTGATACCTCCTCCCCAGACAGATACCTCCCCCCAGACTGATACCTCCTCCCTCCCCCAGACTGATACCTCCCCCAGACTGATACCTCCTCTCCCGACTGATACCTCCTCCCCAGACGATCAGTCCTCCCCAAACTGATACCTCCCCCCAGACTGATACCTCCCCCAGACTGATACCTCCTCCCCAGACTGATACCTCCTCCCCAGACTGATACCTCCTGCTCAGACTGATACCTCCCCCAGACTGATACCTCCTCCCCAGACTGATACCTCCTCCCCAGACTGATCAGTCCTCCCCAACTGATACCTCCTCCCCAGACTGATACCTCCTCTCCAGACTGATACCTCCTCCCCAGGCATATCAGTCCTCCCTAGACTGATACCTCCTCCCCAGACTGATACCTCCTCCCCAGACTGATACCTCCTCCCCAGACTGATACCTCCTCTCCAGACTGATACCTCCTCCCCAGACTGATACCTCCTCCCCAGACTGATACCTCCTCCCCAGACTGATACGTCCTCCCCAGACTGATACCTCCTCTCCAGACTGATACCACCTCCCCAGACTGATACCTCCTCCCCAGACTGATACGTCCTCCCCATACTGATACCTCCCCCAGACTGATACCTCCTCCCCAGACTGATACCTCCTCCCCAGACTGATACCTCCTCTCCAGACTGATACCTCCCCCCAGACTGATACCTCCTCCCCAGACTGATACCTCCTCCCCAGACTGATACCTCCTCCCCAGACTGATACCTCCTCCCCAGACTGATACCTCCTCCCCAGACTGATACCTCCTCCCCAGACTGATACCTCCTCCCGAGACTGATACCTCCTCTCCAGACTGATACCTCCTCCCCAGACTGATACCTCCTCCCCAGAATGATACCTCCTCTCCAGACTGATACGTCCTCCCCAGACTGGTACCTCTTCCCCAGACTGATACCTCCTCCCCAGACTGATACCTCCTATCCAGACTGATACCTCCTCCCCAGAAGTATCAGTCCTCCCTAGACTGATATCTCCCCCAGACTGATACCTCCTCTCCAGACTGATACCTCCCCCAGACTGATACCTCTTCCCCAGACTGATACCTCCTCTCCAGACTGATACCTCCTCCCCAGACTGATACCTCCTCCCCAGACTGATACCTCCCCCCAGACTGATACCTTCTCCCCAGACTGATAGCTCCCGCCAGACTGATACCTCCTCTCCAGACTGATACCTCCCCCCAGACTGATACCTCCTCTCCAGACTGATACCTCCCCAGACTGATACCTCCTCTCCAGACTGATACCTCCCCCCAGACTGATACCTCCTCCCCAGACTGATACCTCCCCCCAGACTGATACCTCCTCTCCAGACTGATACCTCCCCCCAGACTGATACCTCCTCCCCAGACAGATACCTCCTCTAAAGAATGATACCTCCTCCCCAGACAGATACCTCCCCCAGACTGATACCTCCTCCCCAGACTGATACCTCCCCCCAGACTGATACCTCCCCCCAGACTGATACCTCCTCTCCAGACTGATACCTCCTCCCCAGACATATCAGTCCTCCCAGACTGATACCTCCTCCCCAGACTGATACCTCCTCTCCAGACTGATACCTCCTCCCCAGACTGATACCTCCTCCCCAGACTGATACCTCCTGCCAGACTCCCCCCCAGACTGATACCTCCTCTCCCAGACTGATACCTCCTCCCCAGTCCTCCCAAAACTGATACCTCCTCCCCAGATGATACCTCCCCCCAGACTGATACCTCCTCCCCAGACTGATACCTCCCCCAGACTGATACCTCCCCCAGACTGATACCTCCTCTCCAGACTGATACCTCCTCTCCAGACTGATACCTTCTCCCCAGACTGATACCTCCTCCCCAGACTGATACCTCCTCTGCAGACTGATACCTCCTCTCCAGACTGATACCTCCTCCCAGACTGATACCACCTCCCCAGAATGATACCTCCTCCCCAGACTGATACCTCCTCCCCAGACTGATACGTCCTCCCCAGACTGATACCTCCTCCCCAGACTGATACCTCCTCCCCAGACTGATACCTCCTCCCCAGACTGATACCTCCTCCCCCCCCCAGACTGATACCTCCTCCCCAGACTGATACCTCCTCCCCAGACTGATACCTCCTCTCCAGACTGATACCTCCCCCCCAGACTGATACCTCCTCCCAGACTGATACCTCCCCCAGACTGATACCTCCTCCCCAGACTGATACCTCCTCCCCAGACTGATACCTCCTCCCCAGACTGATACCTCCTCCCCAGACTGATACCTCCTCCCCAGACTGATACCTCCTCCCCAGACAGATACCTCCTCCCCAGACTGATACCTCCTCTCCAGACTGATACCTCCCAGACTGATACCTCCCCCCAGACTGATACCTCCTCCCCAGACTGATACCTCCTCCCCAGACGTATCAGTCCTCCCAAAACTGATACCTCCTCCCCAGATGGCTACCTCCCCCAGACTGATACCTCCTCTCCAGACTGATACCTCCTCCCCAGGCATATCAGTCCTCCCTAGACTGATACCTCCTCCCAGACTGATACCTCCTCTCCAGACTGATACCTCCTCCCCAGACTGACTGATACCTCCTGCCAGACTGATACCTCCCCCCAGACTGATACCTCCTCTCCCGACTGATACCTCCTCCCCAGACGTATCAGTCCTCCCAAAACTGATACCTCCTCCCCAGATGGCTACCTCCCCCCAGACTGATACCTCCTCTCCAGACTGATACCTCCTCCCCAGGCATATCAGTCCTCCCTAGACTGATACCTCCTCCCCAGACTGATACCTCCTCCCAGACTGATACCTCCTCCCCAGACTGATACCTTCTCCCCAGACTGATACCTCCCTCCAGACTGATACCTCCTCTCCAGACTGATACCTCCTCCCCAGACTGATACCTCCTCCCCAGACTGATACCTCCTCTGCAGACTGATACTCCTCTCCAGACTGATACCTCCTCCCAGACTGATACCTCCTCCCCAGACTGATACCTCCTCCCCAGACTGATACCTCCTCCCCAGACTGATACCTCCTCCCCAGACTGATACCTCCTCCCAGACTGATACCACCTCCCCAGACTGATACCTCCTCCCCAGACTGATACCTCCTCCCAGACTGATACCTCCTCCCCAGACTGGTACCTCTTCCCCAGACTGATACCTCCTCCCCAGACTGATACCTCCTATCCAGACTGATACCTCCTCCCCAGACAGTCCTCCCTAGATACCTCCCCCCAGACTGATACCTCCTCCCCAGACTGATACCTCCCCCAGACTGATACCTCTTCCCCAGACTGATACCTCCTCTCCAGACTGATACCTCCTCCCCAGACTGATACCTCCTCCCCAGACTGATACCTCCCCCAGACTGATACCTCCTCCCCAGACTGATAGCTCCCCCCAGACTGATACCTCCTCTCCAGACTGATACCTCCCCCAGACTGATACCTCCTCCCAGACTGATACCTCCCCAGACTGATACCTCCTCTCCAGACTGATACCTCCCCCCAGACTGATACCTCCTCCCCAGACTGCCAGACTGATACCTCTCCAGACTGATACTCCCCCAGACTGATACCTCCTCCCCAGACAGATACCTCCCTAAGACTGATACCTCCTCCCCAGACAGATACCTCCCCCAGACTGATACCTCCTCCCAGACTGATACCTCCCCCAGACTGATACCTCCCCCAGACTGATACCTCCTCTCCCGACTGATACCTCCTCCCCAGACGTATCAGTCCTCCCAAACTGATACCTCCTCCCCAGACTGATACCTCCTCTCCAGACTGATACCTCCTCCCCAGACTGATACCTCCTCCCCAGACTGATACCTCCTCCCAGACTGATACCTCCCCCAGACTGATACCTCCTCTCCCAGACTGATACCTCCTCCCCAGACTGAAACTGATACCTCCTCCCCAGACTGATACCTCCCCAGACTGATACCTCCTCCCCAGACTGATACCTCCTCCCCAGACTGATACCTCTCCCCAGACTGATACCTCCTCTCCAGACTGATACCTCCTCTCCAGACTGATACCTCCTCCCCAGACTGATACCTCCTCCCCAGACTGATACCTCCTCTCCAGACTGATACCTCATCCCCAGACAGATACCTCCTCTAAAGAATGATACCTCCTCCCCAGACAGATACCTCCCCCCCAGACTGATACCTCCTCTCCAGACTGATACCTCCCCCCAGACTGATACCTCCCCCCCAGACTGATACCTCCTCTCCCGACTGATACCTCCTCCCCAGACGTATCAGTCCTCCCAAAACTGATACCTCCTCCCCAGATGGCTACCTCCCCCCCAGACTGAAACCTCCTCTCCAGACTGATACCTCCTCCCCAGGCATATCAGTCCTCCCTAGACTGATACCTCCTCCCCAGACTGATACCTCCTCTCCAGACTGATACCTCCTCCCCAGACTGATACCTCCTCCCCAGACTGATACCTCCTGCTCAGACTGATACCTCCCCCCCAGACTGATACCTCCTCTCCCGACTGATACCTCCTCCCCAGACGTATCAGTCCTCCCAAAACTGATACCTCCTCCCCAGATGGCTACCTCCCCCCCAGACTGATACCTCCTCTCCAGACTGATACCTCCTCCCCAGGCATATCAGTCCTCCCTAGACTGATACCTCCTCCCCAGACTGATACCTCCTCCCCAGACTGATACCTCCTCCCCAGACTGATACCTTCTCCCCAGACTGATACCTCCTCTCCAGACTGATACCTCCTCTCCAGACTGATACCTTCTCCCCAGACTGATACCTCCTCCCCAGACTGATACCTCCTCTGCAGACTGATACCTCCTCTCCAGACTGATACCTCCTCTCCAGACTGATACCTCCTCCCCAGACTGATACCTCCTCCCCAGACTGATACCTCCTCCCCAGACTGATACGTCCTCCCCAGACTGATACCTCCTCTCCAGACTGATACCACCTCCCCAGACTGATACCTCCTCTCCAGACTGATACCTCCCCCCAGACTGATACCTCCTCTCCAGACTGATACCTCCCCCCAGACTGATACCTCCTCCCCAGACTGATACCTCCTCCCCAGACTGATACCTCTTCCCCAGACTGATACCTCCTCCCCAGACTGATACCTCCTCTCCAGACTGATACCTCCTCCCTAGACTGGTACCTCCTCCCCAGACTGATACCTCCTCCCCAGACTGATACCTCCTATCCAGACTGATACCTCCTCCCCAAAAGTATCAGTCCTCCCTAGACTGATATCTCCCCCCCAGACTGATACCTCCTCCCCAGACGTATCAGTCCTCCCAAAACTGATACCTCCTCCCCAGATGGCTACCTCCCCCCCAGACTGATACCTACTCTCCAGACTGATACCTCCTCCCCAGGCATATCAGTCCTCCCTAGACTGATACCTCCTCCCCAGACTGATACCTCCTCTCCAGACTGAAACCTCCCCCCCAGACTGATACCTCCTCCCCAGACTGATACCTCCTCCCCAGACTGATACCTCCTCTCCAGACTGATACCTCCTCCCCAGACTGATACCTTCTCCCCAGACTGATACCTCCTCCCCAGACTGATACGTCCTCACCAGACTGATACCTCCTCTCCAGACTGATACCACCTCCCCAGACTGATACCTCCTCCCCAGACTGATACGTCCTCCCCAGACTGATACCTCCTCCCCAGACTGATACCTCCTCCCCAGACTGATACGTCCTCCCCAGACTGATACCTCCTCCCCAGACTGATACCTCCTCCCCAGACTGATACCTCCTCCCCAGACTGATACCTCCTCCCGAGACTGATACCTCCTCTCCAGACTGATACCTCCTCCCCAGACTGATACCTCCTCCCCAGAATGATACCTCCTCTCCAGACTGATACGTCCTCCCCAGACTGGTACCTCTTCCCCAGACTGATACCTCCTCCCCAGACTGATACCTCCTATCCAGACTGATACCTCCTCCCCAGAAGTATCAGTCCTCCCTAGACTGATATCTCCCCCCCAGACTGATACCTCCTCTCCAGACTGATACCTCCCCCAAGATTGATACCTCTTCCCCAGACTGATACCTCCTCTCCAGACTGATACCTCCACCCCAGACTGATACCTCCTCCCCAGACTGATACCTCCCCCCAGACTGATACCTTCTCCCCAGACTGATAGCTCCCGCCAGACTGATACCTCCTCTCCAGACTGATACCTCCCCCCAGACTGATACCTCCTCTCCAGACTGATACCTCCCCAGACTGATACCTCCTCTCCAGACTGATACCTCCCCCCAGACTGATACCTCCTCCCCAGACTGCTACCTCCCCCCCAGACTGATAACTCCTCTCCAGACTGATACCTCCCCCCAGACTGATACCTCCTCTCCAGACTGATACCTCCTCCCCAGACAGATACCTCCTCTAAAGAATGATACCTCCTCCCCAGACAGATACCTCCCCCAGACTGATACCTCCTCTCCAGACTGATACCTCCCCCAGACTGATACCTCCCCCAGACTGATACCTCCTCTCCCGACTGATACCTCCTCCCCAGACGTATCAGTCCTCCCAAAACTGATACCTCCTCCCCAGATGGCTACCTCCCCCCAGACTGAAACCTCCTCTCCAGACTGATACCTCCTCCCCAGGCATATCAGTCCTCCCTAGACTGATACCTCCTCCCCAGACTGATACCTCCTCTCCAGACTGATACCTCCTCCCCAGACTGATACCTCCTCCCCAGACTGATACCTCCTGCTCAGACTGATACCTCCCCCCCAGACTGATACCTCCTCTCCCGACTGATACCTCCTCCCCAGACGTATCAGTCCTCCCAAAACTGATACCTCCTCCCCAGATGGCTACCTCCCCCCCAGACTGATACCTCCTCTCCAGACTGATACCTCCTCCCCAGGCATATCAGTCCTCCCTAGACTGATACCTCCTCCCCAGACTGATACCTCCTCCCCAGACTGATACCTCCTCCCCAGACTGATACCTTCTCCCCAGACTGATACCTCCTCTCCAGACTGATACCTCCTCTCCAGACTGATACCTTCTCCCCAGACTGATACCTCCTCCCCAGACTGATACCTCCTCTGCAGACTGATACCTCCTCTCCAGACTGATACCTCCTCTCCAGACTGATACCACCTCCCCAGAATGATACCTCCTCCCCAGACTGATACCTCCTCCCCAGACTGATACGTCCTCCCCAGACTGATACCTCCTCTCCAGACTGATACCACCTCCCCAGACTGATACCTCCTCCCCAGACTGATACGTCCTCCCCATACTGATACCTCCCCCCAGACTGATACCTCCTCCCCAGACTGATACCTCCTCCCCAGACTGATACCTCCTCTCCAGACTGATACCTCCCCCCAGACTGATACCTCCTCCCCAGACTGATACCTCCTCCCCAGACTGATACGTCCTCCACAGACTGATACCTCCTCCCCAGACTGATACCTCCTCCCCAGACTGATACCTCCTCCCAAAACTGATACCTCCTCTCCAGACTGATACCTCCTCCCCAGACTGATACCTCCTCCCCAGAATGATACCTCCTCTCCAGACTGATACGTCCTCCCCAGACTGGTACCTCTTCCCCAGACTGATACCTCCTCCCCAGACTGATACCTCCTATCCAGACTGATACCTCCTCCCCAGAAGTATCAGTCCTCCCTAGACTGATATCTCCCCCCCAGACTGATACCTCCTCTCCAGACTGATACCTCCCCCAAGATTGATACCTCTTCCCCAGACTGATACCTCCTCTCCAGACTGATACCTCCTCCCCAGACTGATACCTCCTCCCCAGACTGATACCTCCCCCCAGACTGATACCTTCTCCCCAGACTGATAGCTCCCGCCAGACTGATACCTCCCCCCAGACTGATACCTCCTCTCCAGACTGATACCTCCCCAGACTGATACCTCCTCCCAGACTGATACCTCCCCCAGACTGATACCTCCTCCCCAGACTGCTACCTCCCCCAGACTGATAACTCCTCTCCAGACTGATACCTCCCCCAGACTGATACCTCCTCTCCAGACTGATACCTCCTCCCCAGACAGATACCTCCTCCCCAAGAATGATACCTCCTCCCCAGACAGATACCTCCCCCAGACTGATACCTCCTCTCCAGACTGATACCTCCCCCAGACTGATACCTCCCCCCAGACTGATACCTCCTCTCCCGACTGATACCTCCTCCCCAGACGTATCAGTCCTCCCAAAACTGATACCTCCTCCCCAGACTGATACCTCCTCTCCAGACTGATACCTCCTCCCCAGACTGATACCTCCTCCCCAGACTGATACCTCCTGCTCAGACTGATACCTCCCCCCCAGACTGATACCTCCTCCCCGACTGATACCTCCTCCCCAGACGTATCAGTCCTCCCAAAACTGATACCTCCTCCCCAGACTGATACCTCCTCTCCAGACTGATACCTCCTCCCCAGGCATATCAGTCCTCCCTAGACTGATACCTCCTCCCCAGACTGATACCTCCTCCCCAGACTGATACCTCCTCTCCAGACTGATACCTCCCCCAGACTGATACCTCCTCCCCAGACTGATACCTCCTCCCCAGACTGATACGTCCTCCCCAGACTGATACCTCCTCCCCAGACTGATACCTCCTCCCCAGACTGATACCTCCTCCCCAGACTGATACCTCCTCCCGAGACTGATACCTCCTCTCCAGACTGATACCTCCTCCCCAGACTGATACCTCCTCCCCAGAATGATACCTCCTCTCCAGACTGATACGTCCTCCCCAGACTGGTACCTCTTCCCCCCAGACTGATACCTCCTCTCCCCAGACTGATACCTCCTCCCCAGACTGATACCTCCTCCCCAGAAGTATCAGTCCTCCCTAGACTGATATCTTCCCCCCAGACTGATACCTCCTCTCCAGACTGATACCTCCCCCCAGACTGATACCTCTTCCCCAGACTGATACCTCCTCTCCAGACTGATACCTCCTCCCCAGACTGATACCTCCTCCCCAGACTGATACCTCCCCCAGACTGATACCTCCTCTCCAGACTGATAGCTCCCCCCAGACTGATACCTCCTCTCCAGACTGATACCTCCTCCCCAGACTGATACCTCCTCCCCAGACTGATACCTCCCCAGACTGATACCTCCTCTCCAGACTGATACCTCCCCCCAGACTGATACCTCCTCCCCAGACTGCTACCTCCCCCCCAGACTGATACCTCCTCTCCAGACTGATACCTCCCCCCAGACTGATACCTCCTCCCCAGACAGATACCTCCTCTAAAGAATGATACCTCCTCCCCAGACAGATACCTCCCCCAAGACTGATACCTCCTCTCCAGACTGATACCTCCCCCAGACTGATACCTCCCCCCAGACTGATACCTCCTCTCCCGACTGATACCTCCTCCCCAGACGATCAGTCCTCCCAAAACTGATACCTCCTCCCCAGACTGATACCTCCTCTCCAGACTGATACCTCCTCCCCAGACTGATACCTCCTCCCCAGACTGATACCTCCTGCTCAGACTGATACCTCCCCCCAGACTGATACCTCCTCTCCCGACTGATACCTCCTCCCCAGACGTATCAGTCCTCCCAAAACTGATACCTCCTCCCCAGATGGCTACCTCCCCCCCAGACTGATACCTCCTCCCCAGACTGATACCTCCTCCCCAGACTGATACCTTCTCCCCAGACTGATACCTCCTCTCCAGACTGATACCTCCTCTCCAGACTGATACCTTCTCCCCAGACTGATACCTCCTCCCCAGACTGATACCTCCTCTGCAGACTGATACCTCCTCTCCAGACTGATACCTCCTCTCCAGACTGATACCACCTCCCCAGAATGATACCTCCTCCCCAGACTGATACCTCCTCCCCAGACTGATACGTCCTCCCCAGACTGATACCTCCTCTCCAGACTGATACAACCTCCCCAGACTGATACCTCCTCCCCAGACTGATACGTCCTCCCCATACTGATACCTCCCCCAGACTGATACCTCCTCCCCAGACTGATACATCCTCCCCAGACTGATACCTCCTCTCCAGACTGATACCTCCCCCCAGACTGATACCTCCTCTCCAGACTGATACCTCCCCCCAGACTGATACCTCCTCCCCAGACTGATACCTCCTCCCCAGACTGATACCTCCTCCCCAGACTGATACCTCCTCCCCAGACTGATACCTCCTCTCCAGACTGATACCTCCTCCCCAGACTGATACCTCCTCCCCAGAATGATACCTCCTCCCCAGACTGATACCTCCTATCCAGACTGATACCTCCTCCCCAGAAGTATCAGTCCTCCCTAGACTGATATCTCCCCCCCAGACTGATACCTCCTCCCCAGACGTATCAGTCCTCCCAAAACTGATACCTCCTCCCCAGAAGGCTACCTCCCCCCCAGACTGATACCTCCTCTCCAGACTGATACCTCCTCCCCAGGCATATCAGTCCTCCCTAGACTGATACCTCCTACCCAGACTGATACCTCCTCTCCAGACTGATACCTCCTCCCCAGACTGATACCTCCTGCCCAGACTGATACCTCCCCCCCAGACTGATACCTCCTCTCCCGACTGATACCTCCTCCCCAGACGTATCAGTCCTCCCAAAACTGATACCTCCTCCCCAGATGGCTACCTCCCCCCCAGACTGATACCTACTCTCCAGACTGATACCTCCTCCCCAGGCATATCAGTCCTCCCTAGACTGATACCTCCTCCCCAGACTGATACCTCCTCTCCAGACTGAAACCTCCTCCCCAGACTGATACCTCCTCCCCAGACTGATACCTCCTCCCCAGACTGATACCTCCTCCCCAGACTGATACCTCCTCTCCAGACTGAAACCTCCTCCCCAGACTGATACCTCCTCCCCAGACTGATACCTCCTCCCCAGACTGATACCTCCTCTCCAGACTGATACCTCCTCCCCAGACTGATACCTTCTCCCCAGACTGATACCTCCTCCCCAGACTGATACGTCCTCCCCAGACTGATACCTCCTCTCCAGACTGATACCACCTCCCCAGACTGATACCTCCTCCCCAGACTGATACGTCCTCCCCAGACTGATACCTTCTCCCCAGACTGATACCTCCTCCCCAGACTGATACCTCCTCTCCCGACTGATACCTCCTCCCCAGACGTATCAGTCCTCCCAGACTGATACCTCCCCCAGACTGATACCTCCCCCAGACTGATACCTCTTACCCAGACTGATACCTCCTCTCCAGACTGATACCTCCTCCCCAGACTGATACCCTCCCAGACTGATACCTTCTCCCCAGACTGATAGCCCCCCCAGACTGATACCTCCTCTCCAGACTGATACCTCCCCCAGACTGATACCTCCTCTCCAGACTGATACCTCCCCAGACTGATACCTCCTCTCCAGACTGATACCTCCCCCAGACTGATACCTCCTCCCCAGACTGCTACCCCCCCAGACTGATACCTCCTCTCCAGACTGATACCTCCCCCAGACTGATACCTCCTCTCCAGACTGATACCTCCTCCCCAGACAGATACCTCCTCTCCAGACTGATACCTCCTCCAGACAGATACCTCCTCCCCAGACTGCTACCCCCCCCCCGACTGATACCTCCTCCCAGACGTATCAGTCCTCCCAAACTGATACCTCCTCCCCAGATGGCTACCTTCCCCCAGACTGATACCTCCTCTCCAGACTGATACCTCCTCCCCAGGCATATCAGTCCTCCCTAGACTGATACGTCCTCCCCAGACTGATACCTCCTCCCCAGACTGATACCTCCTCCCCAGACTGATACCTCCTCTCCAGACTGATAACCTCCTCCCCAGACTGATACCTCTTCTCCAGACTGATACCTCCTCCCAGACTGATACCTCCTCCCCAGACTGATACCTCCTCTCCAGACTGATACCTCCTCTCCAGACTGATACCTCCTCCCCAGACTGATACCTCCTCCCCAGACTGATACCTCCTCCCCAGACTGATATCTCCTCTCCAGACTGATACCTCCTCCCAGACTGATACCTCCTCCCCAGACTGATACCTCCTCCCCAGACTGCTACTTCCTCCCCAGACTGATACCTCCTCTCCAGACTGATACCTCCTCTCCAGACTGATACCTCCTCCCCAGACTGATACCTCCTCTCCAGACTGATACCTCCTCTCCAGACGGATACCTCCTCCCCAGACTGATACCTCCTCTCCAGACTGATACCTCCTCCCCAGACTGATACCTCCTCCCCAGAATGATACCTCCTCCCCAGACAGATACCTCCCCCCAGACTGATATCTCCTCTCCAGACTGATACCTCCTCCCCAGGCATATCAGTCCTCCCTAGACTGATACGTCCTCCCCAGACTGATACCTCCTCCCCAGACTGATACCTCCTCCCCAGACTGATACCTCCTCTCCAGACTGATAACCTCCTCCCCAGACTGATACCTCTTCTCCAGGCATATCAGTCCTCCCTAGATTGATACGTCCTCCCCAGATGGCTACCTTCCCCCCAGACTGATACCTCCTCTCCAGACTGATACCTCCTCCCCAGGCATATCAGTCCTCCCTAGACTGATACGTCCTCCCCAGTCTGATACCTCCTCCCCAGACTGATACCTCCTCCCCAGACTGATACCTCCTCTCCAGACTGATAACCTCCTCCCTAGACTGATATCTCCCCCCAGACTGATACCTCCTCTCCAGACTGATACCTCCCCCCAGACTGATACCTCTTACCCAGACTGATACCTCCTCTCCAGACTGATACCTCCTCCCCAGACTGATACCTCCTCCCCAGACTGATATCTCCTCTCCAGACTGATACCTCCTCCCCAGACTGATACCTCCTCCCCAGACTGATACCTCCTCCCCAGACTGCTACTTCCTCCCCAGACTGATACCTCCTCTCCAGACTGATACCTCCTCTCCAGACTGATACCTCCTCCCCAGACTGATACCTCCTCTCCAGACTGATACCTCCAGACTGATACCTCCTCCCCAGACTGATACCTCCTCTCCAGACTGATACCTCCTCCCCAGACTGATACCTCCTCCCCAGAATGATACCTCCTCTCCAGACTGATACGTCCTCCCCAGACTGGTACCTCTTCCCCAGACTGGTACCTCCTCCCCAGACTGATACCTCCTATCCAGACTGATACCTCCTCCCCAGAAGTATCAGTCCTCCCTAGACTGATATCTCCCCCCAGACTGATACCTTCTCTCCAGACTGATACCTCCCCCCAGACTGATACCTCTTACCCAGACTGATACCTCCTCTCCAGACTGATACCTCCTCCCCAGACTGATACCTCCTCCCCAGACTGATATCTCCTCTCCAGACTGATACCTCCTCCCCAGACTGATACCTCCTCCCCAGACTGATACCTCCTCCCCAGACTGCTACTTCCTCCCCAGACTGATACCTCCTCTCCAGACTGATACCTCCTCTCCAGACTGATACCTCCTCCCCAGACTGATACCTCCTCTCCAGACTGATACCTCCAGACTGATACCTCCTCTCCAGACTGATACCTCCTCCCCAGACTGATACGTCCTCCCCAGACTGATATCTCCTCTCCAGACTGATACCTCCTCCCCAGACTGATACCTCCTCTCCAGACTGATACCTCCTCTCCAGACTGATACCTCCTCCCCAGACTGATACGTCCTCCCCAGACTGATATCTCCTCTCCAGACTGATACCTCCTCCCCAGACTGATACGTCCTCCCCAGACTGATATCTCCTCTCCAGACTGATACCTCCTCCCCAGACTGATACCTCCTCTCCAGACTGATACCTCCTCTCCAGACTGATACCTCCTCCCCAGACGTATCAGTCCTCCCAAAACTGATACCTCCTCCCCAGATGGCTACCTCCCCCCAGACTGATACCTACTCTCCAGACTGATACCTCCTCCCCAGGCATATCAGTCCTCCCTAGACTGATACCTCCTCCCCAGACTGATACCTCCTCCCCAGACTGATACGTCCTCCCCAGACTGATACCTCCTCCCCAGACTGATACCTCCTCCCCAGACTGATACCTCCTCTCCAGACTGATACCTCCTCCCCAGACTGATACCTCCTCCCCAGAATGATACCTCCTCCCCAGACAGATACCTCCCCCAGACTGATATCTCCTCTCCAGACTGATACCTCCTCCCCAGACTGATACGTCCCCCCAGACTGATACCTCCTCACCCGACTGATACCTCCTCCCCAGACTGATAACTCCTCTCCAGACTGATAACTCCTCCCCAGACTGATACCTCCTCCCCAGACTGATAACTCCTCTCCAGACTGATACCTCCTCCCCAGAAGTATCAGTCCTCCCTAGACTGATATCTCCCCCAAAACTGATACCTCCTCCCCAGAAGGCTACCTCCCCCCCAGACTGATACATCCTCTCCAGACTGATACCTCCTCCCCAGGCATATCAGTCCTCCCTAGACTGATACCTCCTACCCAGACTGATACCTCCTCTCCAGACTGATACCTCCTCCCCAGACTTATACCTCCCCCCAGACTGATACGTCCCCCCCAGACTGATACCTCCTCTCCCGACTGATACCTCCTCCCCAGACGTATCAGCCCTCCCAAAACTGATACCTCCTCCCCAGAAGGCTACCTCCCCCCCAGACTGATACCTCCTCTCCAGACTAATACCTCCTCCCCAGACTGATACCTCCTGCCCAGACTGATACCTCCTCCCCAGAAGTATCAGTCCTCCCTAGACTGATATCTCCCCCCCAAAACTGATACCTCCTCCCCAGAAGGCTACCTCCCCCCCAGACTGATACCTCCTCTCCAGACTGATACCTCCTCCCCAGGCATATCAGTCCTCCCTAGACTGATACCTCCTCCCCAGACTGATACCTCCTCCCCAGACTGATACGTCCTCCCCAGACTGATACCTCCTCCCCAGACTGATACCTCCTCCCCAGACTGATACCTCCTCCCCAGACTGATACCTCCTCTCCAGACTGATACCACCTCCCCAGACTGATACCTCCTCCCCAGACTGATACGTCCTCCCCAGACTGATACCTCCTCCCCAGACTGATACCTCCTCCCCAGACTGATACCTCCTCCCCAGACTGATACCTCCTCTCCAGACTGATACCTCCTCCCCAGACTGATACCTCCTCCCCAGAATGATACCTCCTCTCCAGACTGATACGTCCTCCCCAGACTGGTACCTCCTCCCCAGACTGATACCTCCTCCCCAGACTGATACCTCCTATCCAGACTGATACCTCCTCCCCAGAAGTATCAGTCCTCCCTAGACTGATACCTCCTCCCCAGACTGATACCTCCTCCCCAGACTGATACGTCCTCCCCAGACTGATACCTCCTGCCCAGACTGATACCTCCTCCCCAGAATGATACCTCCTCTCCAGACTGATACGTCCTCCCTAGACTGGTACCTCCTCCCCAGACTGATACCTCCTCCCCAGACTGATACGTCCTCCCTAGACTGATACCTCCTCCCCAGAAGTATCAGTCCTCCCCTGATATCTCCCCCAAAACTGATACCTCCTCCCCAGACTGGCTACCTCCCCCAGACTGATACATCCTCTCCAGACTGATACCTCCTCCCCAGGCATATCAGTCCTCCCTAGACTGATACCTCCTACCCAGACTGATACCTCCTCTCCAGACTGATACGTCCTCCCCAGACTTATACCTCCCCCAGACTGATACGTCCCCCAGACTGATACCTCCTCTCCCGACTGATACCTCCTCCCCAGACTATCAGCCCTCCCAAAACTGATACCTCCTCCCAGAAGGCTACCTCCCCCAGACTGATACCTCCTCTCCAGACTAATACCTCCTCCCCAGACTGATACCTCCTGCCCAGACTGATACCTCCTCCCCAGAAGTATCAGTCCTCCCTCCCTCCCCCAAAACTGATACCTCCTCCCCAGAAGGCTACCTCCCCCCCAGACTGATACCTCCTCTCCAGACTGATACCTCCTCCCCAGGCATATCAGTCCTCCCTAGACTGATACCTCCTCCCCAGACTGATACCTCCTCTCCAGACTGATACCTCCTCCCCAGACTGATACCTCCTGCCCAGACTGATACCTCCCCCCCAGACTGATACCTCCTCTCCCGACTGATACCTCCTCCCCAGACGTATCAGTCCTCCCAAAACTGATACTTCCTCCCCAGATGGCTACCTCCCCCCCAGACTGATACCTACTCTCCAGACTGATACCTCCTCCCCAGGCATATCAGTCCTCCCTAGACTGATACCTCCTCCCCAGACTGATACCTCCTCTCCAGACTGAAACCTCCTCCCCAGACTGATACCTCCTCCCCAGACTGATACCTCCTCCCCAGACTGATACCTCCTCTCCAGACTGATACCTCCTCCCCAGACTGATACCTTCTCCCCAGACTGATACCTCCTCCCCAGACTGATACCTCCTCCCCAGACTGATACCTCCTCTCCAGACTGATACCACCTCCCCAGACTGATACCTCCTCCCCAGACTGATACGTCCTCCCCAGACTGATACCTCCTCCCCAGACTGATACCTCCTCCCCAGACTGATACCTCCTATCCAGACTGATACCTCCTCCCCAGAAGTATCAGTCCTCCCTAGACTGATATCTCCCCCCCAAAACTGATACCTCCTCCCCAGAAGGCTACCTCCCCCCCAGACTGATACATCCTCTCCAGACTGATACCTCCTCCCCAGGCATATCAGTCCTCCCTAGACTGATACCTCCTACCCAGACTGATACCTCCTCTCCAGACTGATACGTCCTCCCCAGACTTATACCTCCCCCCAGACTGATACGTCCCCCCCAGACTGATACCTCCTCTCCCGACTGATACCTCCTCCCCAGACGTATCAGCCCTCCCAAAACTGATACCTCCTCCCCAGAAGGCTACCTCCCCCCCAGACTGATACCTCCTCTCCAGACTAATACCTCCTCCCCAGACTGATACCTCCTGCCCAGACTGATACCTCCTCCCCAGAAGTATCAGTCCTCCCATATCTCCCCCAAAACTGATACCTCCTCCCCAGAAGGCTACCTCCCCCAGACTGATACCTCCTCTCCAGACTGATACCTCCTCCCCAGGCATATCAGTCCTCCCTAGACTGATACCTCCTCCCCAGACTGATACCTCCTCTCCAGACTGATACCTCCTCCCCAGACTGATACCTCCTGCCCAGACTGATACCTCCCCCCCCAGACTGATACCTCCTCTCCCGACTGATACCTCCTCCCCAGACGTATCAGTCCTCCCAAAACTGATACTTCCTCCCCAGATGGCTACCTCCCCCCAGACTGATACCTACTCTCCAGACTGATACCTCCTCCCCAGGCATATCAGTCCTCCCTAGACTGATACCTCCTCCCCAGACTGATACCTCCTCTCCAGACTGAAACCTCCTCCCCAGACTGATACCTCCTCCCCAGACTGATACCTCCTCCCCAGACTGATACCTCCTCTCCAGACTGATACCTCCTCCCCAGACTGATACCTTCTCCCCAGACTGATACCTCCTCCCCAGACTGATACGTCCTCCCCAGACTGATACCTCCTCTCCAGACTGATACCACCTCCCCAGACTGATACCTCCTCCCCAGACTGATACGTCCTCCCCAGACTGATACCTCCTCCCCAGACTGATACCTCCTCCCCAGACTGATACCTCCTATCCAGACTGATACCTCCTCCCCAGAAGTATCAGTCCTCCCTAGACTGATATCTCCCCCCCAGACTGATACCTCCTCTCCAGACTGATACCTCCCCCCAGACTGATGCCTCTTCCCCAGACTGATACCTCCTCTCCAGACTGATACCTCCTCCCCAGACTGATACCTCCTCCCCAGACTGATACCTCCCCCCAGACTGATACCTTCTCCCCAGACTGATAGCTCCCCCCAGACTGATACCTCCTCTCCAAACTGATACCTCCCCGCAGACTGATACCTCCTCTCCAGACTGATACCTCCCCAGACTGATACCTCCTCTCCAGACTGATGCCTCCTCTCCAGACTGATACCTCCTCTCCAGACTGATACCTCCTGCCCAGACTGATACCTCCCCCCCAGACTGATACCTCCTCTCCCGACTGATACCTCCTCCCCAGACGTATCAGTCCTCCCAAACTGATACCTCCTCCCCAGATGGGTACCTCCCCCAGACTGATACCTCCTCTCCAGACTGATACCTCCTCCCCAGGCATATCAGTCCTCCCTAGACTGATACGTCCTCCCCAGACTGATACCTCCTCCCCAGACTGATACCTCCTCCCAGACTGATACCTCCTCTCCAGACTGATAACCTCCTCCCCAGACTGATACCTCCTCTCCAGACTGATACCTCCTCTCCAGACTGATACCTTCTCCCCAGACTGATACCTCCTCCCCAGACTGATACCTCCTCTGCAGACTGATACCTCCTCTCCAGACTGATACCTCCTCTCCAGACTGATACCACCTCCCCAGACTGATACCTCCTCCCCAGACTGATACCTCCTCCCCAGACTGATACCCTCCCCAGACTGATACCTCCTCTCCAGACTGATACCACCTCCCAGACTGATACGTCCTCCCCAGACTGATACGTCCTCCCCAGACTGATACCTCCTCCCCAGACTGATACCTCCTCCCCAGACTGATACCTCCTCTCCAGACTGATACCTCCGCTCCAGACTGATACCTCCTCCCCAGACTGATACCTCCTCTCCAGACTGATACCTCCTCTCCAGACTGATACCTCCTCCCCAGACTGATACCTCCTCCCCAGACTGATACCTCCTCCCCAGACTGATACCTCCTCTCCAGACTGATACCTCCTCCCCAGACTGCTACTTCCTCCCCAGACTGATACCTCCTCTCCAGACTGATACCTCCTCTCCAGACTGATACCTCCTCCCAGACTGATACCTCCTCCCAGACTGATACCTCCTCCCAGACTGATACCTCCTCCCCAGACTGATACCTCCTCCCCAGACTGATACCTCCTCTCCAGACTGATACCTCCTCTCCAGACTGATACCTCCTCCCCAGACTGATACCTCCTCTCCAGACTGATACCTCCTCTCCAGACTGATACCTCCTCTCCAGACTGATACCTCCTCCCCAGACTGATACCTCCTCTCCAGACTGATAACCTCCTCCCCAGACTGATACCTCCTCTCCAGACTGATACCTCCTCTCCAGACTGATACCTTCTCCCCAGACTGATACCTCCTCCCCAGACTGATACCTCCTCTGCAGACTGATACCTCCTCTCCAGACTGATACCTCCTCTCCAGACTGATACCACCTCCCCAGACTGATACCTCCTCCCCAGACTGATACCTCCTCCCCACACTGATACGTCCTCCCCAGACTGATACCTCCTCTCCAGACTGATACCACCTCCGCAGACTGATACCTCCTCCCCAGACTGATACGTCCTCCCCATACTGATACCTCCCCCAGACTGATACCTCCTCCCCAGACTGATACCTCCTCCCCAGACTGATACCTCCTCCCAGACTGATACCTCCGCTCCAGACTGATACCTCCTCCCCAGACTGATACCTCCTCTCCAGACTGATACCTCCTCTCCAGACTGATACCTCCTCCCCAGACTGATACCTCCTCCCCAGACTGATACCTCCTCTCCAGACTGATACCTCCTCCCCAGACTGCTACTTCCTCCCCAGACTGATACCTCCTCTCCAGACTGATACCTCCTCTCCAGACTGATACCTCCTCCCCAGACTGATACCTCCTCTCCAGACTGATACCTCCTCCCCAGACTGATACGTCCTCCCCAGACTGATATCTCCTCTCCAGACTGATACCTCCTCCCAGACTGATACCTCCTCTCCAGACTGATACCTCCTCTCCAGACTGATACCTCCTCCCCAGACGTATCAGTCCTCCCAAAACTGATACCTCCTCCCCAGATGGCTACCTCCCCCCCAGACTGATACCTACTCTCCAGACGGATACCTCCTCCCCAGGCATATCAGTCCTCCCTAGACTGATACCTCCTCTCCAGACTGATACCTCCTCCCCAGACTGATACCTCCTCTCCAGACTGATACCTCCTCTCCAGACTGATACCTCCTCTCCAGACTGATACCTCCTCTCCAGACTGATACCTCCTCCCCAGACTGATACCTCCTCTCCAGACTGATAACCTCCTCCCCAGACTGATACCTCCTCTCCAGACTGATACCTCCTCTCCAGACTGATACCTTCTCCCCAGACTGATACCTCCTCCCCAGACTGATACCTCCTCTGCAGACTGATACCTCCTCTCCAGACTGATACCTCCTCTCCAGACTGATACCACCTCCCCAGACTGATACCTCCTCCCCAGACTGATACCTCCTCCCCAGACTGATACGTCCTCCCAGACTGATACCTCCTCTCCAGACTGATACCACCTCCCAGACTGATACCTCCTCCCAGACTGATACGTCCTCCCCATACTGATACCTCCCCCAGACTGATACCTCCTCCCCAGACTGATACCTCCTCCCCAGACTGATACCTCCTCTCCAGACTGATACCTCCTCCCCAGACTGATACCTCCTCCCCAGACTGATACCTCCTCCCCAGACTGATACCTCCTCTCCAGACTGATACCTCCTCCCCAGACTGATACCTCCTCCCCAGACTGATACCTCCTCCCCAGACTGATACCTCCTCTCCAGACTGATACCTCCTCCCAGACTGATACCTCCTCCCCAGACTGATACCTCCTCTCCAGACTGATACCTCCTCTCCAGACTGATACCTCCTCTCCAGACTGATACCTCTCCAGACTGATACCTCCCCCCAGACTGATACGTCCTCCCCAGACTGATATCTCCTCTCCAGACTGATACCTCCTCCCCAGACTGATACCTCCTCCCAGACTGATACCTCCTCTCCAGACTGATACCTCCTCCCCAGACGTATCAGTCCTCCCAAAACTGATACCTCCTCCCCAGATGGCTACCTCCCCCAGACTGATACCTACTCTCCAGACTGATACCTCCTCCCCAGGCATATCAGTCCTCCCTCCAGACTGATACCTCCTCCCCAGACTGATACCTCCTCTCCAGACTGAAACCTCCTCCCCAGACTGATACCTCCTCCCCAGACTGAAACCTCCCCCAGACTGATACCTCCTCTCTAGACTGATACCTCCTCCCCAGACTGATACCTCCTCTCCAGACTGATACCTCCTCCCCAGACTGATACCTCCTCCCCAGACTGATACCTCCTCTCCAGACTGATACCTCCTCCCCAGACTGATACCTCCTCCCAGACTGATACCTCCTCTCCAGACTGATACCTCCTCTCCAGACTGATACCTCCTCCCAGACTGATACCTCCTCTCCAGACTGATACCTCCTCCCCAGACTGATACGTCCTCCCCAGACTGATACCTCCTCCCCAGACTGATACCTCCTCCCCAGACTGATACCTCCTCTCCAGACTGATACCTCCTCTCCAGACTGATACCTCCTCCCCAGACTATCCCTCCCAAACTGATACCTCCTCCCCAGATGGCTACCTCCCCCAGACTGATACCTACTCCCAGACTGATACCTCCTCCCCAGATATCAGTCCTCCCTAGACTGATACCTCCTCCCCAGACTGATACCTCCTCTCCAGACTGAAACCTCCTCCCCAGACTGATACCTCCTCCCCAGACTGAAACCTCCTCCCCAGACTGATACCTCCTCTCTAGACTGATACCTCCTCCCCAGACTGATACCTCCTCTCCAGACTGATACCTCCTCCCCAGACTGATACCTCCTCCCCAGACTGATACCTCCTCTCCAGACTGATACCACCTCCCCAGACTGATACCTCCTCCCCCAGACTGATACGTCTTCCCCCCATACTGATACCTCCCCCAGACTGATACCTCCTCCCCAGATTGATACCTCCTCCCCAGACTGATACCTCCTCCCAGACTGATACGTCCTCCCCAGACTGGTACCTCCTCTCCAGACTGATACCACCTCCCCAGACTGATACCTCCTCCCCAGACTGATACCTCCTCCCCAGACTGATACCTCCTCCCCAGACTGATACCTCCTCCCCAGACTGATACCTCCTCCCCAGACTGATACCTCCTCCCCAGACTGATACCTCCTCTCCAGACTGATACCTCCTCCCCAGACTGATACCTCCTCCCCAGAATGATACTTCCTCTCCAGACTGATACGTCCTCCCCAGACTGGTACCTCTTCCCCAGACTGATACCTCCTCCCCAGACTGATACCTCCTCCCCAGACTGATACCTCCTCCCCAGAAGTATCAGTCCTCCCTAGACTGATATCTCCCCCCAGACTGATACCTCCTCTCCAGACTGATACCTCCCCCCCAGACTGATGCCTCTTCCCCAGACTGAAACCTCCTCTCCAGACTGATACCTCCTCCCCAGACTGATACCTCCTCCCCAGACTGATACCTCCCCCAGACTGATACCTTCCCCCAGACTGATAGCTCCCCCCAGACTGATACCTCCTCCCAAACTGATACCTCCCTCCAGACTGATACCTCCTCCCCAGACTGATACCTCCCCAGACTGATACCTCCTCTCCAGACTGATACCTCCTCCCCAGACTGATACCTCCTCTCCAGACTGATACCTCCTGCCCAGACTGATACCTCCCCCAGACTGATACCTCCTCTCCCAGACTGATACCTCCTCCCCAGACTGATCAGTCCTCCCAAACTGATACCTCCTCCCCAGATGGCTACCTCCCCCAGACTGATACCTCCTCTCCAGACTGATACCTCCTCCCCAGGCATATCAGTCCTCCCTAGACTGATACGTCCTCCCCAGACTGATACCTCCTCCCCAGACTGATACCTCCTCCCCAGACTGATACCTCCTCTCCAGACTGATAACCTCCTCCCCAGACTGATACCTCCTCTCCAGACTGATACCTCCTCTCCAGAATGATACCTTCTCCCCAGACTGATACCTCCTCCCCAGACTGATACCTCCTCTGCAGACTGATACCTCCTCTCCAGACTGATACCTCCTCTCCAGACTGATACCACCTCCCCAGACTGATACCTCCTCCCCAGACTGATACCTCCTCCCCAGACTGATACGTCCTCCCCAGACTGATACCTCCTCTCCAGACTGATACCACCTCCGCAGACTGATACCTCCTCCCCAGACTGATACGTCCTCCCCATACTGATACCTCCCCCAGACTGATACCTCCTCCCCAGACTGATACCTCCTCCCCAGACTGATACCTCCTCTCCAGACTGATACCTCCGCTCCAGACTGATACCTCCTCCCCAGACTGATACCTCCTCTCCCAGACTGATACCTCCTCTCCAGACTGATACCTCCTCCCCAGACTGATACCTCCTCCCCAGACTGATACCTCCTCCCCAGACTGATACCTCCTCTCCAGACTGATACCTCCTCCCCAGACTGCTACTTCCTCCCCAGACTGATACCTCCTCTCCAGACTGATACCTCCTCCCCAGACTGATACCTCCTCCCCAGACTGATACCTCCTCTCCAGACTGATACCTCCTCTCCAGACTGATACCTCCTCTCCAGACTGATACCTCCTCTCCAGACTGATACCTCCTCCCCAGACTGATACGTCCTCCCCAGACTGATATCTCCTCTCCAGACTGATACCTCCTCCCCAGACTGATACCTCCTCTCCAGACTGATACCTCCTCTCCAGACTGATACCTCCTCCCACAACGTATCAGTCCTCCCAAAACTGATACCTCCTCCCCAGATGGCTACCTCCCCCCCAGACTGATACCTACTCTCCAGACTGATACCTCCTCCCCAGGCATATCAGTCCTCCCTAGACTGATACCTCCTCCCCAGACTGATACCTCCTCTCCAGACTGAAACCTCCTCCCCAGACTGATACCTCCTCCCCAGACTGATACCTCCTCCCCAGACTGATACCTCCTCTCTAGACTGATACCTCCTCCCCAGACTGATACCTTCTCCCCAGACTGATACCTCCTCCCCAGGCATATCAGTCCTCCCTAGACTGATACCTCTTCCCCAGACTGGTACCTCCTCCCCAGACTGATACCTCCTATCCAGACTGATACCTCCTCCCCAGAAGTATCAGTCCTCCCTAGACTGATATCTCCCCCCAGACTGATACCTCCTCTCCAGACTGATACCTCCCCCCAGACTGATACCTCTTACCCAGACTGATACCTCCTCTCCAGACTGATACCTCCTCCCCAGACTGATACCTCATCCCCAGACTGATACCTCCTCCCAGACTGATACCTTCTCCCCAGACTGATAGCCCCCCCAGACTGATACCTCCTCTCCAGACTGATACCTCCCCCCAGACTGATACCTCCTCTCCAGACTGATACCTCCCCAGACTGATACCTCCTCTCCAGACTGATACCTCCCCCCAGACTGATACCTCCTCCCCAGACTGCTACCCCCCCAGACTGATACCTCCTCTCCAGACTGATACCTCCCCCAGACTGATACCTCCTCTCCAGACTGATACCTCCGACTGATACCAGACTGATACCTCCTCCCCAGACTGATACCTCCTCCCCAGACTGATACCTCCTCCCAGACTGATACCTCCTCCCCAGACTGATACCTCCTCCCCAGACTGATACCTCCTCCCCAGACTGATACCTCCTCTCCAGACTGATACCTCCTCCCCAGACTGCTACTTCCTCCCCAGACTGATACCTCCTCTCCAGACTGATACCTCCCCCCAGACTGATACCTCCCCCCCAGACTGATACCTCCTCTCCCGACTGATACCTCCTCCCCAGACGTATCAGTCCTCCCAAAACTGATACCTCCTCCCCAGATGGCTACCTCCCCCAGACTGATACCTCCTCTCCAGACTGATACCTCCTCCCCAGGCATATCAGTCCTCCCCAGACTGATACCTCCTCCCCAGACTGATACCTCCCCAGACTGATACCTCCTCTCCAGACTGATACCTCCTCTTCAGACTGATACCTCCTCTCCAGACTGATACCTCCTCCCCAGACTGATACCTCCTCCCCAGACTGATACCTCCTGCCCAGACTGATACCTCCCCCAGACTGATACCTCCTCTCCCGACTGATACCTCCTCCCCAGACGTATCAGTCCTCCCAAAACTGATACCTCCTCCCCAGATGGCTACCTCCCCCCCAGACTGATACCTCCTCTCCAGACTGATACCTCCTCCCCAGGCATATCAGTCCTCCCTAGACTGATACGTCCTCCCCAGACTGATACCTCCTCCCCAGACTGATACCTCCTCCCCAGACTGATACCTCCTCCCAGACTGATAACCTCCTCCCCAGACTGATACCTCCTCTCCAGACTGATACCTCCTCTCCAGACTGATACCTCCTCCCCAGACTGATACCTCCTCTCCAGACTGATACCTCCTCTCCAGACTGATACCTCCTCCCCAGACTGATACCTCCTCCCCAGACTGATACCTCCTCCCCAGACTGATATCTCCTCCCAGACTGATACCTCCTCCCCAGACTGATACCTCCTCCCCAGACTGATACCTCCTCCCCAGACTGATACTTCCTCCCCAGACTGATACCTCCTCCCAGACTGATACCTCCTCTCCAGACTGATACCTCCTCTCCAGACTGATACCTCCTCTCCAGACTGATACCTCCTCTCCAGACGTATCAGTCCTCCCAAAACTGATACCTCCTCCCCCAGATGGCTACCTCCCCCAGACTGATACCTCCTCTCCAGACTGATACCTCCTCCCCAGGCATATCAGTCCTCCCTAGACTGATACCTCCTCCCCAGACTGATACCTCCTCCCCAGACTGATACCTCCTCCCCAGACTGATACCTCCTCTCCAGACTGATAACCTCCTCCCCAGACTGATACCTCCTCTCCAGACTGATCCCTCCTCTCCAGACTGATACCTTCTCCCCAGACTGATACCTCCTCCCCAGACTGATACCTCCTCTGCAGACTGATACCTCCTCTCCAGACTGATACCTCCTCTCCAGACTGATACCACCTCCCCAGACTGATACCTCCTCCCCAGACTGATACCTCCTCCCCAGACTGATACATCCTCCCCAGACTGATACCTCCTCTCCAGACTGATACCACCTCCGCAGACTGATACCTCCTCCCCAGACTGATACGTCCTCCCCATACTGATACCTCCCCCCAGACTGATACCTCCTCCCCAGACTGATACCTCCTCCCCAGACTGATACCTCCTCTCCAGACTGATACCTCCGCTCCAGACTGATACCTCCTCCCCAGACTGATACCTCCTCTCCAGACTGATACCTCCTCCCCAGACTGATACCTCCTATCCAGACTGATACCTCCTCCCCAGAAGTATCAGTCCTCACTAGACTGATAACTCCCCCCAAAACTTATACCTCCTCCCCAGAAGGCTACCTCCCCCCAGACTGATACCTCCTCTCCAGACTGATACCTCCTCCCCAGGCATATCAGTCCTCCCTAGACTGATACCTCCTACCCAGACTGATACCTCCTCCCCAGACTGATACCTTCTCCCCAGACTGATACCTCCTCCCCAGACTGATACGTCCTCCCCAGACTGATACGTCCTCCCCAGACTGGTACCTCCTCTCCAGACTGATACCACCTCCCCAGACTGATACCTCCTCCCCAGACTGATACGTCCTCCCCAGACTGATACCTCCTCCCCAGACTGATACCTCCTCCCCAGACTGATACCTCCTCCCCAGACTGATACCTCCTCTCCAGACTGATACCTCCTCCCCAGACTGATACCTCCTCCCCAGAATGATACCTCCTCTCCAGACTGATACGTCCTCCCCAGACTGGTACCTCTTCCCCAGACTGGTACCTCCTCCCCAGACTGATACCTCCTATCCAGACTGATACCTCCTCCCCAGAAGTATCAGTCCTCCCTAGACTGATATCTCCCCCCAGACTGATACCTCCTCTCCAGACTGATACCTCCTCCCCAGACTGATACCTCCTCTCCAGACTGATACCTCCTCCCCAGACTGATACCTCCTCCCCAGACTGATACCTCCTCCCAGACTGATACCTCTCCCCAGACTGATACCTCCTCCCCAGACTGATACCTCCCCCAGACTGATACCTCCTCTCCAGACTGATACCTCCCAGACTGATACCTCCTCTCCAGACTGATACCTCCCCCCAGACTGATACCTCCTCCCCAGACTGATACCCCCCCCAGACTGATACCTCCTCTCCAGACTGATACCCCCCCCAGACTGATACCTCCTCTCCAGACTGATACCTCCTCCCCAGACTGATACCCCCAGACTCCTCCCCCCAGACTGATACCTCCTCCCCAGACTGATACGTCCTCTCCCAGACTGATACCACCTCCCCAGACTGATACCTCCTCCCCAGACTGATACGCCCTCCCCAGACTGATACATCCTCCCCAGACTGATACCTCCTATCCAGACTGATACCTCCTCCCCAGAAGTATCCCCTAGACTGATATCTCCCCCTCCTCCCCACTGATACTACTCCCCCCCCAGACTGATACCTCCTCTCCAGACTGATACCTCCTCCCCAGACATACCAGTCCTCCCCAGACTGATACCTCCTCCCAGACTGATACCTCCTCTCCAGACTGATACCTCCTCCCAGACTGATACCTCCTCCCCAGACTGATACCTCCTCCCCAGACTGATACCTCCTCCCCAGACTGATACCTCCTCCCCAGACTGATACCTCCTCCCCAGACTGATACCTCCTCCCCAGACTGATACCTCCTCCCAGACTGATATACCTCCCCCCAGACTGATACCTCCTCTCCAGACTGATACCACCTCCCCAGACTGATACCCCCAGACTGATACCTCCTCCCCAGACTGGTACCTCTTCCCAGACTGGTACCTCCTCCCCAGACTGATACCTCCTAGACTGATACCTCCTCCCCAGAAGTATCTCCTCCCTAGACTGATACCTCCTCCCAGACTGATACCTCCCCCAGACTGATACCTCCTCCCAGACTGATACCTCCTCCCAGACTGATACCTCCTCCCCAGACTGATACCTCCTCCCCAGACTGATACCTCCCCCAGACTGATACCTCTCCCCAGACTGATACCTCCCCCAGACTGATACCTCCTCCCAGACTGATACCTCCCCCAGACTGATACCTCCTCCCAGACTGATACCTCCCCAGACTGATACCTCCTCCTCCAGACTGATACCTCCTCTGACTGATACCTCCCCCAGACTGATACCTCCTCCCCAGACTGATACCTCCTCCCCAGACTGATACCTCCTCTCCAGACTGATACCTGATACCTCCTCCCAGACTGATACCTCCTCCCCAGACTGATACCTCCTCTCCCCAGACTGATACCTCCTCCCCAGACTGATACGTCCTCCAGACTGATACCCAGACCCAGACTGATACCTCCTCCCCAGACTGATACTCCTCCCCAGACTGATACCTCCTCCCAGACTGATACCTCCTATCCAGACTGATACCTCCTCCCAGACTATCAGTCCTCCCTCCTCCCCCAAAACTGATACCTCCTCCCCAGACTACCTCCCCCAGACTGATACCTCCTCTCCAGACTGATACCTCCTCCCCAGGCATATCAGTCCTCCCAGACTGATACCTCCTACCCAGACTGATACCTCCTCTCCAGACTGATACCTCCTCCCCAGACTGATACCTCCTGCCCAGACTGATACCTCCTCCCCAGACTGATACCTCCTCCCCAGACTGATACCTCCTCCCCAGACTGATACCTCCTCTCCAGACTGATACCTCCTCCCCAGACTGATACCTCCTCCCCAGACTGATACCTCCTCCCCAGACTGATACCTCCTCCCCAGACTGATACCTCCTCCCCAGACTGATACCTCCTCCCCAGACTGATACGTCCCCCCAGACTGATACCTCCTCTCCAGACTGATACCACCTCCCCAGACTGATACCTCCTCCCCAGACTGATACCTCCTCCCCAGACTGATACCTCCTCCCCAGACTGATACCTCCTCCCCAGACTGATACCTCCTCCCCAGGCTGATACCTCCCTCCAGACTGATACCTCCTCCCCAGACTGATACCTCTCCCCAGACTGATACCTCCTCCCCAGACTGATACGTCCTCCCCAGACTGATACGTCCTCCCCAGACTGATACCTCCTCTCCAGACTGATACCTCCTCCCCAGGCATATCAGTCCTCCCTAGACTGATACCTCCTACCCAGACTGATACCTCCTCTCCAGACTGATACCTCCTCCCCAGACTGATACCTCCTGCCCAGACTGATACCTCCTCCCCAGACTGATACCTCCTCCCCAGACTGATACCTCCTCCCCAGACTGATACCTCCTCTCCAGACTGATACCTCCTCCCCAGACTGATACCTTCTCCCCAGACTGATACCTCCTCCCCAGACTGATACGTCCTCCCCAGACTGATACGTCCTCCCCAGACTGATACCTCCTCTCCAGACTGATACCACCTCCCCAGACTGATACCTCCTCCCCAGACTGATACGTCCTCCCCAGACTGATACCTCCTCCCCAGACTGATACCTCCTCCCCAGACTGATACCTCCTCCCCAGGCTGATACCTCCTCTCCAGACTGATACCTCCTCCCCAGACTGATACCTCCTCCCCAGAATGATACCTCCTCTCCAGACTGATACGTCCTCCCCAGACTGGTACCTCTTCCCCAGACTGGTACCTCCTCCCCAGACTGATACCTCCTATCCAGACTGATACCTCCTCCCCAGAAGTATCAGTCCTCCCTAGACTGATATCTCCCCCCAGACTGATACCTCCTCTCCAGACTGATACCTCCCCCCAGACTGATACCTCTTACCCAGACTGATACCTCCTCTCCAGACTGATACCTCCTCCCCAGACTGATACCTCCTCCCCAGACTGATACCTCCTCCCAGACTGATACCTTCTCCCCAGACTGATAGCCCCCCCAGACTGATACCTCCTCTCCAGACTGATACCTCCCCCCAGACTGATACCTCCTCTCCAGACTGATACCTCCCCAGACTGATACCTCCTCTCCAGACTGATACCTCCCCCCAGACTGATACCTCCTCCCCAGACTGCTACCCCCCCAGACTGATACCTCCTCTCCAGACTGATACCTCCCCCCAGACTGATACCTCCTCTCCAGACTGATACCTCCTCCCCAGACTGATACCTTCTCCCCAGACTGATACCTCCTCCCCAGACTGATACGTCCTCTCCAGACTGATACCACCTCCCCAGACTGATACCTCCTCCCCAGACTGATACGTCCTCCCCAGACTGATACCTCCTCCCCAGACTGATACCTCCTCCCCAGACTGATACCTCCTATCCAGACTGATACCTCCTCCCCAGAAGTATCAGTCCTCCCTAGACTGATATCTCCCCCCAAAACTTATACCTCCTCCCCAGAAGGCTACCTCCCCCCCAGACTGATACCTCCTCTCCAGACTGATACCTCCTCCCCAGGCATATCAGTCCTCCCTAGACTGATACCTCCTACCCAGACTGATACCTCCTCTCCAGACTGATACCTCCTCCCCAGACTGATACCTCCTGCCCAGACTGATACCTCCCCCCCAGACTGATACCTCCTCTCCCGACTGATACCTCCTCCCGAGACGTATCAGTCCTCCCAAAACTGATACCTCCTCCCCAGATGGCTACCTCCCCCCCAGACTGATACCTACTCTCCAGACTGATACCTCCTCCCCAGGCATATCAGTCCTCCCTAGACTGATACCTCCTCCCCAGACTGATACCTCCTCTCCAGACTGAAACCTCCTCCCCAGACTGATACCTCCTCCCCAGACTGATACCTCCTCCCCAGACTGATACCTCCTCTCCAGACTGATACCTCCTCCCCAGACTGATACCTTCTCCCCAGACTGATACCTCCTCCCCAGACTGATACGTCCTCCCCAGACTGATACGTCCTCCCCAGACTGATACCTCCTCTCCAGACTGATACCACCTCCCCAGACTGATACCTCCTCCCCAGACTGATACCTCCTCCCCAGACTGATACCTCCTCCCCAGACTGATACTTCCTCTCCAGACTGATACCTCCTCCCCAGACTGATACCTCCTCCCCAGAATGATACCTCCTCTCCAGACTGATACGTCCTCCCCAGACTGGTACCTCTTCCCCAGACTGGTACCTCCTCCCCAGACTGATACCTCCTATCCAGACTGATACCTCCTCCCCAGAAGTATCAGTCCTCCCTAGACTGATATCTCCCCCCAGACTGATACCTCCTCTCCAGACTGATACCTCCCCCCAGACTGATACCTCTTACCCAGACTGATACCTCCTCTCCAGACTGATACCTCCTCCCCAGACTGATACCTCCTCCCCAGACTGATACCTCCTCCCAGACTGATACCTTCTCCCCAGACTGATAGCCCCCCCAGACTGATACCTCCTCTCCAGACTGATACCTCCCCCCAGACTGATACCTCCTCTCCAGACTGATACCTCCCCAGACTGATACCTCCTCTCCAGACTGATACCTCCCCCAGACTGATACCTCCTCCCCAGACTGCTACCCCCCCAGACTGATACCTCCTCTCCCCCAGACTGATACCTCCTCCCAGACTGATACCTCCTCCCCAGACAGATACCTCCTCTCCAGACTGATACCTCCTCCCCAGACAGATACCTCCCCCAGACTGATACCTCCCCCAGACTGATACCTCCCCCAGACTGATACCTCCTCTCCCGACTGATACCTCCTCCCCAGACGTATCAGTCCTCCCAAAACTGATACCTCCTCCCCAGATGGCTACCTCCCCCAGACTGATACCTCCTCTCCAGACTGATACCTCCTCCCCAGGCATATCAGTCCTCCCTAGACTGATACCTCCTCCCCAGACTGATACCTCCTCTCCAGACTGATACCTCCTCCCCAGACTGATACCTCCTCCCCAGACTGATACCTCCTGCCCAGACTGATACCTCCCCCAGACTGATACCTCCTCTCCCGACTGATACCTCCTCCCCAGACGTATCAGTCCTCCCAAAACTGATACCTCCTCCCCAGATGGCTACCTCCCCCCCAGACTGATACCTCCTCTCCAGACTGATACCTCCTATCCAGACTGATACCTCCTCCCCCCAGACTGATATCTCCCCCAGACTGATACCTCCCCAGACTGATACCTCTTACCCAGACTGATACCTCCTCTCCAGACTGATACCTCCTCCCCAGACTGATACCTCCTCCCCAGACTGATACCTCCTCCCAGACTGATACCTTCTCCCCAGACTGATAGCCCCCCCAGACTGATACCTCCTCTCCAGACTGATACCTCCCCAGACTGATACCTCCTCTCCAGACTGATACCTCCCCCCAGACTGATACCTCCTCCCCAGACTGCTACCCCCCCCCAGACTGATACCTCCTCTCCAGACTGATACCTCCCCCCAGACTGATACCTCCTCTCCAGACTGATACCTCCTCCCCAGACAGATACCTCCTCTCCAGACTGATACCTCCTCCCCAGACAGATACCTCCCCCCCAGACTGATACCTCCCCCAGACTGATACCTCCCCCAGACTGATACCTCCTCTCCCGACTGATACCTCCTCCCCAGACGTATCAGTCCTCCCAAAACTGATACCTCCTCCCCAGATGGCTACCTCCCCCAGACTGATACCTCCTCTCCAGACTGATACCTCCTCCCCAGGCATATCAGTCCTCCCTAGACTGATACCTCCTCCCCAGACTGATACCTCCTCTCCAGACTGATACCTCCTCCCCAGACTGATACCTCCTCCCCAGACTGATACCTCCTCCCCAGACTGATACCTCCCCCCAGACTGATACCTCCTCTCCCGACTGATACCTCCTCCCCAGACGTATCAGTCCTCCCAAAACTGATACCTCCTCCCCAGATGGCTACCTCCCCCAGACTGATACCTCCTCTCCAGACTGATACCTCCTCCCCAGGCATATCAGTCCTCCCTAGACTGATACGTCCTCCCCAGACTGATACCTCCTCCCCAGACTGATACCTCCTCCCCAGACTGATACCTCCTCTCCAGACTGATAACCTCCTCCCCAGACTGATACCTCCTCTCCAGACTGATACCTCCTCTCCAGACTGATACCTCCTCCCCAGACTGATACCTCCTCTCCAGACTGATACCTCCTCTCCAGACAGATACCTCCTCCCCAGACTGATACCTCCTCCCCAGACTGATACCTCCTCCCCAGACTGATATCTCCTCTCCAGACTGATACCTCCTCCCCAGACTGATACCTCCTCCCCAGACTGATACCTCCTCCCCAGACTGCTACTTCCTCCCCAGACTGATACCTCCTCTCCAGACTGATACCTCCTCTCCAGACTGATACCTCCTCCCCAGACTGATACCTCCTCTCCAGACTGATACCTCCTCTCCAGACTGATACCTCCTCTCCAGACTGATACCTCCTCCCCAGACTGATACGTCCTCCCCAGACTGATATCTCCTCTCCAGACTGATACCTCCTCCCCAGACTGATACCTCCTCTCCAGACTGATACCTCCTCTCCAGACTGATACCTCCTCCCCAGACGTATCAGTCCTCCCAAAACTGATACCTCCTCCCCAGATGGCTACCTCCCCCCCAGACTGATACCTACTCTCCAGACTGATACCTCCTCCCCAGGCATATCTGTCCTCCCTAGACTGATACCTCCTCCCCAGACTGATACCTCCTCCCCAGACTGATACCTCCTCCCCAGACTGATACCTCGTCCCCAGACTGATACCTCCTCTCTAGACTGATACCTCCTCCCCAGACTGATACCTTCTCCCCAGACTGATACCTCCTCCCCAGACTGATACGTCCTCCCCAGACTGATACCTCCTCCCCAGACTGATACCTCCTCCCCAGACTGATACCTCCTCCCCAGACTGATACCTCCTCCCCAGACTGATACCTCCTCTCCAGACTGGTACCTCCTCCCCAGACTGATACCTCCTCCCCAGAATGATACCTCCTCTCCAGACTGATACGTCCTCCCCAGACTGGTACCTCCTCTCCAGACTGATACCACCTCCCCAGACTGATACCTCCTCCCCAGACTGATACGACTGATACCTCCCCCCAGACTGATACCTCCTCCCCAGACTGATACCTCCTCCCCAGACTGATACCTCCTCCCCAGACTGATACCTCCTCCCCAGACTGATACCTCCTCCCCAGAATGATACCTCCTCTCCAGACTGATACGTCCTCCCCAGACTGGTACCTCTTCCCCAGACTGATACCTCCTCCCCAGACTGATACCCTCCTATCCAGACTGATACCTCCTCCCCAGAAGTATCAGTCCTCCCTAGACTGATATCTCCCCCCCAGACTGATACCTCCTCTCCAGACTGATACCTCCCCCCAGACTGATGCCTCTTCCCCAGACTGATACCTCCTCTCCAGACTGATACCTCCTCCCCAGACTGATACCTCCTCCCCAGACTGATACCTTCTCCCCAGACTGATAGCTCCCCCCAGACTGATACCTCCTCTCCAAACTGATACCTCCCCGCAGACTGATACCTCCTCTCCAGACTGATACCTCCCCAGACTGATACCTCCTCTCCAGACTGATACCTCCTCTCCAGACTGATACCTTCTCTCCAGACTGATACCTCCTGCCCAGACTGATACCTCCCCCCCAGACTGATACCTCCTCTCCCGACTGATACCTCCTCCCCAGACGTATCAGTCCTCCCAAAACTGATACCTCCTGCCCAGATGGCTACCTCCCCCCCAGACTGATACCTCCTCCCCAGACTGATACCTCCTCTCCAGACTGATACCTCCTCTCCAGACAGATACCTCCTCCCCAGACTGATACCTCCCCAGACTGATACCTCCTCCCCAGACTGATATCTCCTCTCCAGACTGATACCTCCTCCCCAGACTGATACCTCCTCCCCAGACTGATACCTCCTCCCCAGACTGATACCTCCTCTCCAGACTGATACCTCCTCTCCAGACTGATACCTCCTCCCCAGACTGATACCTCCTCTCCAGACTGATACCTCCTCTCCAGACTGATACCTCCTCTCCAGACTGATACCTCCTCCCCAGACTGATACGTCCTCCCCAGACTGATATCTCCTCTCCAGACTGATACCTCCTCCCCAGACTGATACCTCCTCTCCAGACTGATACCTCCTCTCCAGACTGATACCTCCTCCCCAGACGTATCAGTCCTCCCAAAACTGATACCTCCTCCCCAGATGGCTACCTCCCCCCCAGACTGATACCTACTCTCCAGACTGATACCTCCTCCCCAGGCATATCAGTCCTCCCTAGACTGATACCTCCTCCCCAGACTGATACCTCCTCTCCAGACTGAAACCTCCTCCCCAGACTGATACCTCCTCCCCAGACTGAAACCTCCGCCCCATACTGATACCTCCTCTCTAGACTGATACCTCCTCCCCAGACTGATACCTCCTCTCCAGACTGATACCTCCTCCCCACACTGATACGTCCTCCCCAGACTGATACCTCCTCTCCAGACTGATACCACCTCCGCAGACTGATACCTCCTCCCCAGACTGATACGTCCTCCCCATACTGATACCTCCCCCCCAGACTGATACCTCCTCCCCAGATTGATACCTCCTCCCCAGACTGATACCTCCTCTCCAGACTGATACGTCCTCCCCAGACTGGTACCTCCTCTCCAGACTGATACCACCTCCCCAGACTGATACCTCCTCCCCAGACTGATACGTCCTCCCCAGACTGATACCTCCTCCCCAGACTGATACCTCCTCCCCAGACTGATACCTCCTCCCCAGACTGATACCTCCTCCCCAGACTGATACCTCCTCTCCAGACTGATACCTCCTCCCCAGACTGATACCTCCTCCCCAGAATGATACCTCCTCTCCAGACTGATACGTCCTCCCCAGACTGGTACCTCTTCCCCAGACTGATACCTCCTCCCCAGACTGATACCCTCCTATCCAGACTGATACCTCCTCCCCAGAAGTATCAGTCCTCCCTAGACTGATATCTCCCCCCCAGACTGATACCTCCTCTCCAGACTGATACCTCCCCCCAGACTGATGCCTCTTCCCCAGACTGATACCTCCTCTCCAGACTGATACCTCCTCCCCAGACTGATACCTCCTCCCCAGACTGATACCTCCCCCCAGACTGATACCTTCTCCCCAGACTGATAGCTCCCCCCAGACTGATACCTCCTCTCCAAACTGATACCTCCCCGCAGACTGATACCTCCTCTCCAGACTGATACCTCCCCAGACTGATACCTCCTCTCCAGACTGATGCCTCCTCTCCAGACTGATACCTCCTCTCCAGACTGATACCTCCTGCCCAGACTGATACCTCCCCCCCAGACTGATACCTCCTCTCCCGACTGATACCTCCTCCCCAGACGTATCAGTCCTCCCAAAACTGATACCTCCTCCCCAGATGGCTACCTCCCCCCCAGACTGATACCTCCTCTCCAGACTGATACCTCCTCCCCAGGCATATCAGTCCTCCCTAGACTGATACGTCCTCCCCAGACTGATACCTCCTCCCCAGACTGATACCTCCTCCCCAGACTGATACCTCCTCTCCAGACTGATAACCTCCTCCCCAGACTGATACCTCCTCTCCAGACTGATACCTCCTCTCCAGACTGATACCTTCTCCCCAGACTGATACCTCCTCCCCAGACTGATACCTCCTCTGCAGACTGATACCTCCTCTCCAGACTGATACCTCCTCTCCAGACTGATACCACCTCCCCAGACTGATACCTCCTCCCCAGACTGATACCTCCTCCCCACACTGATACGTCCTCCCCAGACTGATACCTCCTCTCCAGACTGATACCACCTCCGCAGACTGATACCTCCTCCCCAGACTGATACGTCCTCCCCATACTGATACCTCCCCCCCAGACTGATACCTCCTCCCCAGACTGATACCTCCTCCCCAGACTGATACCTCCTCTCCAGACTGATACCTCCGCTCCAGACTGATACCTCCTCCCCAGACTGATACCTCCTCTCCAGACTGATACCTCCTCTCCAGACTGATACCTCCTCCCCAGACTGATACCTCCTCCCCAGACTGATACCTCCTCCCCAGACTGATACCTCCTCTCCAGACTGATACCTCCTCCCCAGACTGCTACTTCCTCCCCAGACTGATACCTCCTCTCCAGACTGATACCTCCTCTCCAGACTGATACCTCCTCCCCAGACTGATACCTCCTCTCCAGACTGATACCTCCTCTCCAGACTGATACCTCCTCTCCAGACTGATACCTCCTCTCCAGACTGATACCTCCTCTCCAGACTGATACCTCCTCCCCAGACTGATACGTCCTCCCCAGACTGATATCTCCTCTCCAGACTGATACCTCCTCCCCAGACTGATACCTCCTCTCCAGACTGATACCTCCTCTCCAGACTGATACCTCCTCCCCAGACGTATCAGTCCTCCCAAAACTGATACCTCCTCCCCAGATGGCTACCTCCCCCCCAGACTGATACCTACTCTCCAGACTGATACCTCCTCCCCAGGCATATCAGTCCTCCCTAGACTGATACCTCCTCCCCAGACTGATACCTCCTCTCCAGACTGAAACCTCCTCCCCAGACTGATACCTCCTCCCCAGACTGAAACCTCCGCCCCATACTGATACCTCCTCTCTAGACTGATACCTCCTCCCCAGACTGATACCTCCTCTCCAGACTGATACCTCCTCCCCACACTGATACGTCCTCCCCAGACTGATACCTCCTCTCCAGACTGATACCACCTCCGCAGACTGATACCTCCTCCCCAGACTGATACGTCCTCCCCATACTGATACCTCCTCTCCAGACTGAAACCTCCTCCCCAGAATGATACCTCCTCCCCAGACTGATACCTCCTCCCCAGACTGATACCTCCTCTCCAGACTGAAACCTCCTCCCCAGAATGATACCTCCTCCCCAGACTGATACCTCCTCCCCAGACTGATACCTCCTCTCTAGACTGAAACCTCCTCCCCAGACTGATACCTCCTCCCCAGACTGATACCTTCTCCCCAGACTGATACCTCCTCCCCAGGCATATCAGTCCTCCCTAGACTGATACCTCTTCCCCAGACTGGTACCTCCTCTCCAGACTGATACCTCCTCTCCAGACTGATACCTCCTCCCCAGACTGATACGTCCTCCCCAGACTGATATCTCCTCTCCAGACTGATACCTCCTCTCCAAACTGATACCTCCCGCAGACTGATACCTCCTCTCCAGACTGATACCTCCCCAGACTGATACCTCCTCTCCAGACTGATACCTCCTCTCCAGACTGATACCTCCTCTCCAGACTGATACCTCCTGCCCAGACTGATACCTCCCCCCAGACTGATACCTCTTACCCAGACTGATACCTCCTCTCCAGACTGATACCTCCTCCCCAGACTGATACCTCATCCCCAGACTGATACCTCCTCCCAGACTGATACCTTCTCCCCAGACTGATAGCCCCCCAGACTGATACCTCCTCCAGACTGATACCTCCCCCAGACTGATACCTCCTCTCCAGACTGATACCTCCCCAGACTGATACCTCCTCTCCAGACTGATACCTCCCCAGACTGATACCTCCTCCCCAGACTGCTACCCCCCCAGACTGATACCTCCTCTCCAGACTGATACCTCCCCCAGACTGATACCTCCTCTCCAGACTGATACCTCCGCTCCAGACTGATACCTCCTCCCCAGACTGATACCTCCTCTCCAGACTGATACCTCCTCTCCAGACTGATACCTCCTCCCCAGACTGATACCTCCTCCCAGACTGATACCTCCTCCCCAGACTGATACCTCCTCCCCAGACTGATACCTCCTCCCCCAGACTGATACTTCCTCCCCAGACTGATACCTCCTCCCCAGACTGAGACTGATACCTCCCCCAGACTGATACCTCCCCCAGACTGATACCTCCTCTCCAGACTGATACCTCCTCCCCAGACGTATCAGTCCTCCCAAAACTGATACCTCCTCCCCAGATGGCTACCTCCTCCCAGACTGATACCTCCTCTCCAGACTGATACCTCCTCCCCAGACTGATACCTCCTCTCCAGACTGATACCTCCTCCCCAGACTGATACCTCCCCCCAGACTGATACCTCCTCCCAGACTGATCCAGACTGATACCTCCTCTCCAGACTGATACCCTCCTCCCAGACTGATACCTCCTCCCCCCCCAGACTGATACCTCCTCCCCAGACTGATACCTCCTCCCCAGGCCCCTCCCCCTAGACTGATACCTCCCCCAGACTGATACCTCCTCCCCAGACTGATACCTCCTCCCCAGACTGATACCTCCTCCCCAAACTGATACCTCCTCCCCAGATGGCTACCTCCCCCAGACTGATACCTCCTCTCCAGACTGATACCTCCTCCCCAGGCATATCAGTCCTCCCTCCAGACTGATACCTCCTCCCCAGACTGATACCTCCTCCCCAGACTGATACCTCCTCCCCAGACTGATACCTCCTCTCCAGACTGATAACCTCCTCCCCAGACTGATACCTCCTCTCCAGACTGATACCTCCTCTCCAGACTGATACCTCCTCCCCAGACTGATACCTCCTCTCCAGACTGATACCTCCTCTCCAGACTGATACCTCCTCCCCAGACTGATACCTCCTCCCCAGACTGATACCTCCTCCCCAGACTGATATCTCCTCTCCAGACTGATACCTCCTCCCCAGACTGATACCTCCTCCCCAGACTGATACCTCCTCCCCAGACTGATACTTCCTCCCCAGACTGATACCTCCTCTCCAGACTGATACCTCCTCTCCAGACTGATACCTCCTCTCCAGACTGATACCTCCTCTCCAGACGTATCAGTCCTCCCAAAACTGATACCTCCTCCCCAGATGGCTACCTCCCCCCAGACTGATACCTCCTCTCCAGACTGACACCTCCTCCCCAGGCATATCAGTCCTCCCTAGACTGATACGTCCTCCCCAGACTGATACCTCCTCCCCAGACTGATACCTCCTCCCCAGACTGATACCTCCTCTCCAGACTGATAACCTCCTCCCCAGACTGATACCTCCTCTCCAGACTGATCCCTCCTCTCCAGACTGATACCTTCTCCCCAGACTGATACCTCCTCCCCAGACTGATACCTCCTCTGCAGACTGATACCTCCTCTCCAGACTGATACCTCCTCTCCAGACTGATACCACCTCCCCAGACTGATACCTCCTCCCCAGACTGATACCTCCTCCCCACACTGATACATCCTCCCCAGACTGATACCTCCTCTCCAGACTGATACCACCTCCGCAGACTGATACCTCCTCCCCAGACTGATACGTCCTCCCCATACTGATACCTCCCCCAGACTGATACCTCCTCCCCAGACTGATACCTCCTCCCCAGACTGATACCTCCTCTCCAGACTGATACCTCCGCTCCAGACTGATACCTCCTCCCCAGACTGATACCTCCTCTCCAGACTGATACCTCCTCTCCAGACTGATACCTCCTCCCCAGACTGATACCTCCTCCCCAGACTGATACCTCCTCCCCAGACTGATACCTCCTCTCCAGACTGATACCTCCTCCCCAGACTGCTACTTCCTCCCCAGACTGATACCTCCTCTCCAGACTGATACCTCCTCTCCAGACTGATACCTCCTCCCCAGACTGATACCTCCTCTCCAGACTGATACCTCCTCTCCAGACTGATACCTCCTCTCCAGACTGATACCTCCTCCCCAGACTGATACGTCCTCCCCAGACTGATATCTCCTCTCCAGACTGATACTTCCTCCCCAGACTGATACCTCCTCTCCAGACTGATACCTCCTCTCCAGACTGATACCTCCTCCCCAGACGTATCAGTCCTCCCAAAACTGATACCTCCTCCCCAGATGGCTACCTCCCCCAGACTGATACCTACTCTCCAGACTGATACCTCCTCCCCAGGCATATCAGTCCTCCCTAGACTGATACCTCCTCCCCAGACTGATACCTCCTCTCCAGACTGAAACCTCCTCCCCAGACTGATACCTCCTCCCCAGACTGATACCTCCTCCCCAGACTGATATCTCCTCTCTAGACTGATACCTCCTCCCCAGACTGATACCTTCTCCCCAGACTGATACCTCCTCCCCAGACTGATACGTCCTCCCCAGACTGATACCTCCTCTCCAGACTGATACCACCTCCCCAGACTGATACCTCCTCCCCAGACTGATACCTCCTCCCCAGACTGATACCTCCTCCCCAGACTGATACCTCCCCCCAGACTGATACCTTCTCCCCAGACTGATAGCTCCCCCCAGACTGATACCTCCTCTCCAGACTGATACCTCCCCGCAGACTGATACCTCCTCTCCAGACTGATACCTCCCCAGACTGATACCTCCTCCCAGACTGATACCTCCCCCAGACTGATACCTCCTCCCCAGACTACTACCTCCCCCAGACTGATACCTCCTCCAGACTGATACCTCCTCCCAGACTGATACCTCCCCAGACTGATACCTCCCCCAGACTGATGCCTCCTCTCCCGACTGATACCTCCTCCCCAGACGTATCAGTCCTCCCAAAACTGATACCTCCTCCCCAGATGGCTACCTCCCCCCCAGACTGATACCTCCTCTCCAGACTGATACCTCCTCCCCAGGCATATCAGTCCTCCCTAGACTGATACCTCCTCCCCAGACTGATACCTCCTCTCCAGACTGATACCTCCTCCCCAGACTGATACCTCCTCCCCAGACTGATACCTCCTGCCCAGACTGATACCTCCCCCAGACTGATACCTCCTCTCCCGACTGATACCTCCTCCCCAGACGTATCAGTCCTCCCAAAACTGATACCTCCTCCCCAGATGGCTACCTCCCCCCCAGACTGATACCTCCTCTCCAGACTGATACCTCCTCCCCAGGCATATCAGTCCTCCCTAGACTGATACGTCCTCCCCAGACTGATACCTCCTCCCCAGACTGATACCTCCTCCCCAGACTGATACCTCCTCTCCAGACTGATAACCTCCTCCCCAGACTGATACCTCCTCTCCAGACTGATACCTCCTCTCCAGACTGATACCTCCTCCCCAGACTGATACCTCCTCTCCAGACTGATACCTCCTCTCCAGACTGATACCTCCTCCCCAGACTGATACCTCCTCCCCAGACTGATACCTCCTCCCCAGACTGATATCTCCTCTCCAGACTGATACCTCCTCCCCAGACTGATACCTCCTCCCCAGACTGATACCTCCTCCCCAGACTGATACTTCCTCCCCAGACTGATACCTCCTCTCCAGACTGATACCTCCTCTCCAGACTGATACCTCCTCTCCAGACTGATACCTCCTCTCCAGACTGATACCTCCTCTCCAGACGTATCAGTCCTCCCAAAACTGATACCTCCTCCCCAGATGGCTACCTCCCCCCAGACTGATACCTCCTCTCCAGACTGATACCTCCTCCCCAGGCATATCAGTCCTCCCTAGACTGATACGTCCTCCCCAGACTGATACCTCCTCCCCAGACTGATACCTCCTCCCCAGACTGATACCTCCTCTCCAGACTGATAACCTCCTCCCCAGACTGATACCTCCTCTCCAGACTGATCCCTCCTCTCCAGACTGATACCTTCTCCCCAGACTGATACCTCCTCCCCAGACTGATACCTCCTCTGCAGACTGATACCTCCTCTCCAGACTGATACCTCCTCTCCAGACTGATACCACCTCCCCAGACTGATACCTCCTCCCCAGACTGATACCTCCTCCCCACACTGATACATCCTCCCCAGACTGATACCTCCTCTCCAGACTGATACCACCTCCGCAGACTGATACCTCCTCCCCAGACTGATACGTCCTCCCCATACTGATACCTCCCCCAGACTGATACCTCCTCCCCAGACTGATACCTCCTCTCCAGACTGATACCTCCTCTCCAGACTGATACCTCCTCCCCAGACTGATACCTCCTCCCCAGACTGATACCTCCTCTCCAGACTGATACCTCCTCCCCAGACTGATACCTCCTCCCCAGACTGATACCTCCTCCCCAGACTGATACCTCCTCTCCAGACTGATACCTCCTCCCCAGACTGCTACTTCCTCCCCAGACTGATACCTCCTCTCCAGACTGATACCTCCTCTCCAGACTGATACCTCCTCCCCAGACTGATACCTCCTCTCCAGACTGATACCTCCTCTCCAGACTGATACCTCCTCTCCAGACTGATACCTCCTCCCCAGACTGATACGTCCTCCCCAGACTGATATCTCCTCTCCAGACTGATACTTCCTCCCCAGACTGATACCTCCTCTCCAGACTGATACCTCCTCTCCAGACTGATACCTCCTCCCCAGACGTATCAGTCCTCCCAAAACTGATACCTCCTCCCCAGATGGCTACCTCCCCCCCAGACTGATACCTACTCTCCAGACTGATACCTCCTCCCCAGGCATATCAGTCCTCCCTAGACTGATACCTCCTCCCCAGACTGATACCTCCTCCCCAGACTGATACCTCCTCCCCAGACTGATACCTCCTCTCCAGACTGATAACCTCCTCCCCAGACTGATACCTCCTCTCCAGACTGATCCCTCCTCTCCAGACTGATACCTTCTCCCCAGACTGATACCTCCTCCCCAGACTGATACCTCCTCTGCAGACTGATACCTCCTCTCCAGACTGATACCTCCTCTCCAGACTGATACCACCTCCCCAGACTGATACCTCCTCCCCAGACTGATACCTCCTCCCCACACTGATACATCCTCCCCAGACTGATACCTCCTCTCCAGACTGATACCACCTCCGCAGACTGATACCTCCTCCCCAGACTGATACGTCCTCCCCATACTGATACCTCCCCCAGACTGATACCTCCTCCCCAGACTGATACCTCCTCCCCAGACTGATACCTCCTCTCCAGACTGATACCTCCGCTCCAGACTGATACCTCCTCCCCAGACTGATACCTCCTCTCCAGACTGATACCTCCTCTCCAGACTGATACCTCCTCCCCAGACTGATACCTCCTCCCCAGACTGATACCTCCTCCCCAGACTGATACCTCCTCTCCAGACTGATACCTCCTCCCCAGACTGCTACTTCCTCCCCAGACTGATACCTCCTCTCCAGACTGATACCTCCTCTCCAGACTGATACCTCCTCCCCAGACTGATACCTCCTCTCCAGACTGATACCTCCTCTCCAGACTGATACCTCCTCTCCAGACTGATACCTCCTCCCCAGACTGATACGTCCTCCCCAGACTGATATCTCCTCTCCAGACTGATACTTCCTCCCCAGACTGATACCTCCTCTCCAGACTGATACCTCCTCTCCAGACTGATACCTCCTCCCCAGACGTATCAGTCCTCCCAAAACTGATACCTCCTCCCCAGATGGCTACCTCCCCCCAGACTGATACCTACTCTCCAGACTGATACCTCCTCCCCAGGCATATCAGTCCTCCCTAGACTGATACCTCCTCCCCAGACTGATACCTCCTCTCCAGACTGAAACCTCCTCCCCAGACTGATACCTCCTCCCCAGACTGATACCTCCTCCCCAGACTGATATCTCCTCTCTAGACTGATACCTCCTCCCCAGACTGATACCTTCTCCCCAGACTGATACCTCCTCCCCAGACTGATACGTCCTCCCCAGACTGATACCTCCTCTCCAGACTGATACCACCTCCCCAGACTGATACCTCCTCCCCAGACTGATACCTCCTCCCCAGACTGATACCTCCTCCCCAGACTGATACCTCCCCCAGACTGATACCTTCTCCCCAGACTGATAGCTCCCCCCAGACTGATACCTCCTCTCCAGACTGATACCTCCCCGCAGACTGATACCTCCTCTCCAGACTGATACCTCCCCAGACTGATACCTCCTCTCCAGACTGATACCTCCCCCCAGACTGATACCTCCTCCCCAGACTACTACCTCCCCCCCAGACTGATACCTCCTCTCCAGACTGATACCTCCTCTCCAGACTGATACCTCCCCCCAGACTGATACCTCCCCCCCAGACTGATACCTCCTCTCCCGACTGATACCTCCTCCCCAGACGTATCAGTCCTCCCAAAACTGATACCTCCTCCCCAGATGGCTACCTCCCCCAGACTGATACCTCCTCTCCAGACTGATACCTCCTCCCCAGGCATATCAGTCCTCCCTAGACTGATACCTCCTCCCCAGACTGATACCTCCTCTCCAGACTGATACCTCCTCCCCAGACTGATACCTCCTGCCCAGACTGATACCTCCCCCAGACTGATACCTCCTCTCCCCGACTGATACCTCCTCCCCAGACGTATCAGTCCTCCCAAAACTGATACCTCCTCCCCAGATGGCTACCTCCCCCCCAGACTGATACCTCCTCTCCAGACTGATACCTCCTCCCCAGACTGATACCTCCTCCCCAGACTGATACCTCCTGCCCAGACTGATACCTCCCCCCCAGACTGATACCTCCTCTCCCGACTGATACCTCCTCCCCAGGCATATCAGTCCTCCCTAGACTGATACCTCCTCCCCAGACTGATACCTCCTCCCCAGACTGATACCTCCTCCCCAGACTGATACCTCCTCTCCAGACTGATAACCTCCTCCCCAGACTGATACCTTCTCCCCAGACTGATACCTCCTCTCCAGACTGATACCTCCTCTCCAGACTGATACCTCCTCCCCAGACTGATACCTCCTATCCAGACTGATACCTCCTCCCCAGAAGTATCAGTCCTCCCTAGACTGATATCTCCCCCCCAAAACTGATACCTCCTCCCCAGAAGGCTACCTCCCCCCCAGACTGATACCTCCTCTCCAGACTGATACCTCCTCCCCAGGCATATCAGTCCTCCCTAGACTGATACCTCCTACCCAGACTGATACCTCCTCTCCAGACTGATACCTCCTCCCCAGACTGATACCTCCTCCCCAGACTGATACCTCCTCTCCAGACTGATACCTCCTCTCCAGACTGATACCACCTCCCCAGACTGATACCTCCTCCCCAGACTGATACCTCCTCCCCAGACTGATACCTCCTCCCCAGACTGCTACTTCCTCCCCAGACTGATACCTCCTCTCCAGACTGATACCTCCTCTCCAGACTGATACCTCCTCTCCAGACTGATACCTCCTCCCCAGACTGATACGTCCTCCCCAGACTGATATCTCCTCTCCAGACTGATACCTCCTCCCCAGACTGATACCTCCTCTCCAGACTGATACCTCCTCTCCAGACTGATACCTCCTCCCCGGGCGTATCAGTCCTCCCTAGACTGCTCCTGCACAACCCCCCAGTTTGGTTGGCAACACAGTCTCCATTAACTCATGCCTTGTTTTCATTACAGAACCCTGATGCCCTTTCCTGTGCAGGGCCTTGGCCACTTTCTCTGCTTCCATATCTGCTTCCAAGGAGCGTTATTAGCAAGGTGAGTGGAATGATTGTTGCTATCATGGTTGAAAATGCAATGTGAGCTAGGCTGGTATCTTCTTTCTTGCTTAAGGCTATAGCGTCAGTGTCGGATGACACATTTTATGAGCGAAAGGAATCTTAATTTGATTCCAAAGGACAGATAAGCGAGTGGGGAATGCATTATTTACAAAATGTATTACATGTGGGTGTAAACAAACACACACACACACACACACACACACACACACACACACACACACACCTTTCGTTACTTCCATTTAACAGACATGCTCGTTAAGCAAAAAGTGTTCATGTTCTCTCTGATAAAACAGAGATGGACCAAAGAAAAGAGAGAAAGCTTCAGCTATGGACTGAAAGGAGACCAAGGGGAACAGAGTGGTGGGCTATTGGAACACAGACAGGTCTTTGTCTGGTAATTCTCCTGCTTGTGGAATTATTGAAGAAAACCAAAACATTTTGAAGTGTCATAACTGAATATCTGCCTTGAAGGCCTGGTGGGATGGTGTGTTTTTGTGTGTGTATGTTTGTGTGTGTTTGTGCCTGGGTGTGTGTGCCTGTGCCTGTGTGTGTGCCTGTGTCTGTGTGTGTGCCTGTGTGTGTGAGTTGTTGGAGGGTAGCGGATATGGGGGGTAGGGGACATGGGGGGTATGGCTGGGTCCCAAGCTATTTCCATAAACTGACTTATGAAAACCTTACGACACACTCTTAGAAAGATAAATATACACAGTGCAGTGCACCTCCCCCAGCCTTCCCCGATACACTCACAGGCATCCCCCCCCTCTCTCTCTCTCTCACACACACACACACACACACACACACACACACACACACACACACACACACACACACACATTGAGAACCCCCCACCTCTTCCAAAAACATAATTATTTTGTTCAATTCCCTCCCTCTTTCCTTCGCTCATTCCCCCTTTGCCCTCCCTCCCTCCCTCCCTCCCTCCCTCCCCCTCCCTCCCTCCCTCCCTCCCTCTCTCTTCCCACTCCCTCTCTGAAATCTAGGGACAATCTGCAAGCACTCAACACCGGCACAGAACTCTGTTAGCAGGGAAGACTGAGGTAGTTGGAGAGAGAGAGGTTTGGTGAGGTATTGTGCAGATGAAGAGAGAAAAGTTTGGATGAGAAGAAAAAAAACAAGAAACAAATAGTAAAAAAGTTGAGGAGGAGAAAGAGAAAAAAGAAGAAGAAAAAGCGAGGATTTGAAAAGTAAGCTGTGGCGAGTGAACTAACAATGGGCTCCCCAGTGCGCTGTGCTGTTGCTGTAGTTGTCTCAATACTGGGTCTCCTCTACTATAGTCCCCCTGTATGGGGCCAGGAGCTACAGGAGAGGGACGCTCTGTGCAACGAGGACGGCTGCTTCGTGGTCTACTTCCAGCGCAAGACCTTCCTGGACTCCTGGAGGAGCTGCAAGGAGAAGGGAGGCAACTTGGCCACAGTCAAACTCCAAGAGGGAGCTGACACTATCGCTGCTCTCTTCTCCAGTGTGGAGCTACGGGGCCTCAGAACCAAGGTCCGGGTGTGGATTGGTCTCCAGAGACAGCCTCGCCAGTGTACCGCCTCTCGCCCTCTCCGTGGGTTCTCCTGGATTACGGGTGACCAGGATACCCAGTACACCAACTGGCTGAGGGACGACTCACCCAGTACCTGTTCGGCCCCGCGCTGTGTGGTTATGACCTATGGCACAGCCGCCCACGAGCAGCATGATAATTTTAAATGGCTGGACGGCTCGTGTTCGGTACCTGTGGATGGCTACTTGTGCCACTACACCTACAAGGGCATGTGCCCGGCTATTTGGAGCGAGGGAGGCGGCAATGCCCTCTATAGTACCCCCTTCAGTCTCCTCAGTAGCCTTCTTACCCACGTGCCCTTTGGATCTGTAGCCACGGTGCCCTGCCCGGGGGGCACCAAGGAGGAGCAGTCAGTGCTGTGTGTGCTGAGGGAGGATGGCACTGTGGGGTGGTCCAGGGAGACGCCCCTCTGCTCCGACACCACAGAGAAGAGCTGGTGTGATCGGGACAATGGGGGCTGCGAGCATTTCTGCCAGGAGGCCAGGGAACACTACTACTGTGAGTGCTCGGATGGCTTTCAGCTCGGTGACGACGGGCAGACATGTGTTGCTGTCGACCCGTGCCACAGTGCCCCCTGTGAGTTCGAATGCCTTCCGCTGTCGGACGGCTACCGCTGTGCCTGCCCCGAAGGATACATGCTGGACCCGGATGAGCGTGGTTGCCTGGATGTAGATGAGTGCCTGCAGAGTCCCTGCGAGCAGCTGTGCGTCAACGCCCCGGGAACCTTTGAGTGCCGCTGCCGCCAGGGCTACCGGACGGACCAGGAGGGCGACTGTGAGGACGTGGACGAGTGTATGGATGACCCCTGTGAGCACGCCTGCGAGAACACGCCTGGCTCCCACATCTGCCACTGCCACCTGGGCTTCTCCCCCCTGCCCGAGGACCCCTCCCACTGCCAGGACACCGACGAGTGTCAGATCCCTGGGACATGTCAGCAGATGTGTGTGAACTACGAGGGGGGCTTCGAGTGTTACTGCGAGGTGGGCTACGAGCTACTCTCTGACCAATTCTCCTGCAGGAAGATAGGAGAGGACTCACCCACCGCAGTTACGCCCTCGTACCCCTGGGTCACCGGCCAACCTGGTTCCAAGTGGGACCCCCAGCAGACCTACACCGACTGGCCCCTGGAGGAGGAAGAGTCCCTGGACTGGCTCACAGACCCTCCCAGGCTGGAAAGTGACATCATCTGGGTCACCAGCGCACCCCAGGAGGAGCCAGTCCTAAACCACAACCCATTCCTGCCCTTCCCCACGGAAGAGCCTGAGGAGGAGGAAGAGGAGGAGGAAGAAGAGGAGGAGTATACACCTGGCTGGGACATCATGAATTGGAATGTCCCAGCCAAGGTCCAGCCAGAGTTGGAACCCACGCCCAGTCTCTCTCCCAGCCCCACATCCGACACAATCCCCACCCCAACACCCACATCTGACAGGTATTGGTTTGAGGAGGATGAGGAGACCACTACCAGTCCCTCAGTCCTCCCCACCTCCACTATCTCGGGAGGGGCCTGGAACTGGTTCTGGATCAGTTCCACCCCCACCAGCCAGGACCAAGGACTTACGACGTGGCAGGAGCCAATCACTGACCAGTATGTCCCCGCATCCAACTATGATGAAGCTGATGAGAATGAGGAAGTGGGGGTAATTGACGATGGGTGGGTGACATACCCCCCAGAGATGGACCAGGACCCAGGCCAGCACACCCCCTCCCTGCCTTTTCCCCTGGCTCCTCAAACCCCCCTCACACCCAACCAGGGAGTCGTGGAGGTGGAGGGGGAGGATGAGAGGGGGCCGCCCCAGGAGGATGTGGTGGAGGGGGAGGATGAGAGGGGGCCGCCCCAGGAGGATGTGGTGGAGGGGAGGATGAGAGGGGGTCACCCCAGGAGGACTTGGTGGAGGGGGAGGATGAGAGGGGGCTGCCCCAGGAGGACTTGGTGGAGGTGGAGGGGAGGATGAGAGGGGGCTGCCCCAGGAGGACGTGGTGGAGGTGGAGGATGAGAGGGAGCCGCCCCAGGAGGATGTGGTGGAGGGGGAGGATGAGTGGGAGCTGCCCCAGGAGGACGTGGTGGAGGTGGAGGGGGAGGATGAGAGGGGGCCGCCCAGGAGGATGTGGTGGAGGGGGAGGATGAGAGGGGGTCGCCCCAGGAGGACTTGGTGGAGGTGGAGGGGAGGATGAGAGGGGCTGCCCCAGGAGGACGTGGTGGAGGGGGAGAGAAAGGATGAGAGGGGGCCTCTCCAGGAAGATGTGGTGGAGGTGGAGGGGGAGGATGAGAGGGGGCCGCTCCAGGAGGACGTGGTGGAGGTGGAGGGGGAGGATGAGAGGGGGCCGCTCCAGGAGGACGTGGTGGGGGTGGAGGATGAGAGGGACCTGCCCCAGGAGGACGTGGTGGGGGTGGAGGATGAGAGGGAGCCTCCCCAGGAGGATGAGAGTATCCAGAAGCAGGATGGTGCCAACTGGCTGCTGGTAGGCCTCCTGGTGCCCCTTTGTATCTTCATCGTGGTGATGGTGGCACTGGGCATCGTCTACTGTACCCGTTGCGCTGTCACGCCACGCAATAAGTCCGCCACCGACTGCTACCATTGGATCTCCGGGGCGCACGACAAGCAGGGCGCGCTCAATCCCAGCAAGGGGATGCAGTCACATGTTTAAACAGACAAAATGAGGAAAGACTTGTAGATAAATAAACTGGTTTTATAAATAAGAGGAGAGGATATGAAGAAGGTAAGAGAGGACTTGGGTGGTTGTTTTATTGAATGCGACTCTGTGAAACACTTGGATGTTTCTGTGGAATATCGGTTGAAAGAGAGAAGAGAAGAAACAGGAAGCAATACAACAACAAAAACCACGGATCCTTTTCTTGGGATGATTTGACATTATTGTTGCTTACGCAGATCTCACAGGACAAGGTATATGATCCCTATCTGATTGCACTATAGGGTCATAATAGAAACCATCTATTGGGGTTGAATACGTCATCTGGTTATAGTTACAGATGCTGTGGGTATAAACTGTTAATGTATTACCAGTGCCATCTGAAAACCTAAGCCAAAGAACTATACTGTAGCCTATAGCATTGTTTTGTTGTCGATGAAATCTGGGTGTCTGCACCTTTCAAACAAATGCTCAGGTTTTGAGCTCATTCCCCAAAGTGTGGTGTCACAAATTACTGTTTTTTGTCCACTTTGTCAAAGAAGCAGGTTCTTATTTACCTCAGAAGTTGGTGAATGAAGGCGGTTGTGATTCACGCCCCTTTGCAGGACAGCAGACATTTCAGCAGTTGAACCAAACTATACAAGCATGACTGTCATGACGCTGTTGACTGTCACGACGCTGTTGACTGTCACGACGCTGTTGACTGTCATGACGCTGTTGACTGTCACGACGCTGTTGACTGTCATGACGCTGTTGACTGTCACGACGCTGTTGAGAAGAAGCAGTCACTCGGATATTACTTTTACGCTTCTGCTTTTTTAAGTACCGGAACAAATCAATTCACACCACAGACCAAATTAGTTTTATACAGTACGCGTGTATATATGTGCTTGATTGATTGTTTTTGTGTATGTATAGTTTGTAGCAATGACTTTTCCAGACAATGTGTTAGTGTCATGATTCCTGATTCAACGAAGTGCCTTTTGTTTCATATTGACCACAGAACTCTTAGTAATTCCAAGGAATGTCTCTCTGTCTAAGGGGATGGTTCCTTCCATTCAACTCCAATTAAACTAACTATCTCACCCATGCTCCTTGTGAAGGTTTGAGTGCAGATGGAAGATGTGTTTGCATTACAGACTACAAGGACTGTAATGGGGGGGGTCACAGGCTCCCGATTGACTTTACCATTGGCCTTTTCAGTGAACTCGTGATCTTTCAATCGCTCCCCAGTCCCATGTCACATACTGTAAGTGTTCAGCACGCCGCACTCCCTCTTGTCACAGGCCTGATCTGAGCTTTCTATGAACTTCCTCAATAGCCATGATGGGACATTACATACTGTAAGTGTTCAGCACGCCCCACTCCCTCTTGTCACAGGCCTGACCTGAGCTTTCTATGAACTTCCTCAATAGCCATGATGGGACAATACATACTGTAAGTGTTCAGCACGCCCCACTCCCTCTTGTCACAGGCCTGACCTGAGCTTTCTATGAACTTCCTCAATAGCCATGATGGGACAATACATACTGTAAGTGTTCAGCACGCCCCACTCCCTCTTGTCACAGGCCTGACCTGAGCTTTCTATGAACTTCCTCAATAGCCATGATGGGACAATACCAACATTTACAGTTTGAAGTCAATGCTCCCTCTAGCAACTTTGACAGTAACTGCAGTCCCCATTCAAAGGACGGCTTGCACTTGTAAATGGCAGACTATCAGAAATGACAGACAATGGAATCAACCTAAGATGTGCCTTCTGATCTAAGGACTGTGAAATGCTTTTTTAAATGTTTTTGTTACCCGTTAGGTTTGAAGTAATTGTTAATTAAAATGATATGATAAGGGTTCTATCGATATTCATGTCTTGTGATTTAATGGTTCATGGTCCAATCACTTCATAATGTAATCCTGAATGTTTTAGGAGACATGCAGAAACCTCAGTTTGAAAATGGATTCCTTGTGCACAGAGAGTATATGGAAGCAGCACTAAGTCGAAGAGGCCCTATTGGGTGTTTAAATAAACATCTTCAGGCGCCCTTCAACGCTGACAGGAGAGGCGGGAGGGTGTGTGAACGTAGGAATATCACAGGGGAACAGGAGAGGGAAGAGGCATGACAGGAGAGGCAGGAGGGTGTGTGAACGTAGGAATATCACAGGGGAACAGGAGAGGGAAGAGGCATGACAGGAGAGGTGGGAGGGTGTGTGAACGTAGGAATATCACAGGGGAACAGGAGAGGGAAGAGGCATGACAGGAGAGGTGGGAGGGTGTGTGAACATAGGAATATCACAGGGGAACAGGAGAGGGAAGAGGCATGACAGGAGAGGCAGGAGGGTGTGTGAACGTAGGAATATCACAGGGGAACAGGAGAGGGAAGAGGCATGACAGGAGAGGTGGGAGGGTGTGTGAACGTAGGAATATCACAGGGGAACAGGAGAGGGAAGAGGCATGGAGGGAGAGGCGGGAGGGTGTGTGAACGTAGGAATATCACAGCTCTGCGACAAACACAACGTTTAGAATCAATCAATCAAAGCCCACAGGGGTGGGAAATGATTCATTAAAACTCTCAGAGAACAATCTCACTGTATTAGGCAACACCCGTCCCCGATACCGAGGAATTGTTTCTTTTTCATGTGTCAAATACAACAGGTGTACACTTTAGCGTGAAAAGCTTACTTGGGAGCCCTTTCCCAGCAACGCAGAGTTCAAAGGATAAATGATCAAATACTCATCTTATCTTATTAGGCAACACCAGTCCCCAATACCCAGGCTGCATTGTGGTGTGTCATCGTAGCTGGCAGGGTCGGCTCCTTATTGCATATTAACGGAATGTGTTGATCATAACCAGACTGGGGCTCAGTGTGGAGCTCTAAGGGGGTCTCTTCTGTGTTTAATCTCTGATCCACCCGGGTCACCTCTCACTGGAGGCCTGCTTCATGGCATGCTGCTCTTAAAACCAGAGGTTATGTGATGCCACTGACCATGGAGATCACAGAGATATTTATTCATCTGCAGCCAGCCCAAGGCCTGCCTGTGAGGCCGGGCGGTGATCACTCACAGGGGATAGATGTGCCACTGACTACAGAGATTTTATTTGTGTAAATATCTTTATTCCTTTCTGGGCCACAGACAGAATGCAGTCAGATGGCGCCCTGTAAGGTGATAGCTCATGGGCCCTTCTGTGTGTTCAGGGTCAGGCTTAGCCACTCAGACACAGTGGGGTTGTGTTGCTAGGGGTTGTTAAGGGGCGCCTCCTTGATGATGTAAGCCCCATAGGGACAGATCTGGTCAGCTACTCTGCCTGCCTTCCGCCATGTTCTGCCGCATCTATCATCTAATCAGCTGATGACGCAATAGAAGGGCCATCTGGTCATGGATGGACGCACAAGATTTATATACCGCGAAACGGTGACGTCAGCAACAGTTGGCTTCGCCATACGTATATTCCTGGGTACCTGGGCAAGTTGGCCATCTCCAAAAGCACGTGCGTATCAGGGGAATAGTGGTGCGTTGGAGCTCTGTCCGGCAAGTTTCATATTTAATAGACCACAGAAAGGGATGTGTACACTGGAGTTCATTCATTGGAGTACATTCTGAAGTTCAGGATGGCAACTTCCATTCGATAGTCTGTAATGCTGAATACCAATTGAATACAATCAGAATACAAAATTGGCGTTGAAACTGAGTTATTGAAACATGATAGAGTAAGGTATTTCTCACTAAACTGTAACATACATCAAAGTAGAGTAGAACATAAGTCAAATCATAGCCAACTTTATTAGTCACATGCTCCGAATACAACAGGTATTCACCTTACAATGAAATGCTTACTTACGAGCCCTTAACCAACAATGCAGTTTTAAGAACCCCCCCCAAAAATAAACTTGACTGAAGTAAAAATAATACATATATATATTTAGAAAAATAACAAATACTTAAAGAGCAACAATAAAATAACAGTAACAAGGCTATATACAGGTGGTACCAGTACAGAGTCAATGTGCAGGGGCACAGGTTAGTCGAGGTAATTGAGGTAATATGTACATGTAGGTAGAGGTAAAGTGACTTTGCATAGATAATAAACTGAGAGTAGCAGCAGACAAAAAATGTGTGTGTGTGTGTGTGGGGGGGGGGACTTTTTGAGTATCTGAGGACCCATGCCAAATCTTTTCAGGCTCCTGAGGGGGAATAGGCATTGCCGTGCCTTCTTCATGAGTGTCTTGGTGTGTTTGGACCATGATAGTTTGTTGGTGATGTGGTCACCAAGGAACTTGAATCTCTCAACCTGCTCCACTACAGCGTGCTTAGCCCTCCTTTCCTGTTGTCCACAATCATCTTCTTTGTCTTGATCACATTGATGGAGAAGTTGTTGTCCTGACACCACACTGCCAGGTCTCTGACCTCCTCCCTATAGGCTTCCTCCTCGTTGATCAGTGTCGGTGATCAGTGGAACACAAGTTGAGTTTACTATATTTTCTTGTCTCTAACTGGTCATTATTCATGTCAAAATGTCTTAAGGGCGTCGTACACTTCCAAAATGAAGTGAAATCCAGACACACATGCCCTCAACCATGTTCAAAAAGTTAAAAACTTGCCAATGTTCATTTTTTCATAGCCCCAACCTTTGCAAAAAGAATAAAAACTCCCATTCATGCTGTTAATGCCCTGGCCTTGAGTTATTGAAATGTGAAACTATTTTCTGACTGAGGGAGAACCTGTAGCATCAGTTTTCCTCATTACACATTCCTAGGTCTTAAAGTTGAAGTCAGAAATGCATTGAACAGAGCACAAAGAAGGATTGGTGCCAAATAGGTATGAGAGAGAAATCAGGAGCGTGTGTCTGCATCTGCTCATACGCAGACTATTGTTAAACATGTGTTTATTTAACAGTGACGGCCAACCCCTAACCCAGACGACGCTGGGCCAATTGTGCTTCACCCTATGGGACTCCCAACCAATGCCAGTTGTGATACAGCCTGGAATCAAACCAGGGTCTGTAGTGACGCCTCTAGCACTGAGATGCAGTGCCTTCGACCGCTGCGCCACTCGGGAGCCAAATTCAAGCCATCACCAGCAAATAATACCAGACTCCTGCTTGAATGGCCAGCTCTCCATTTTCTTAAGTCAAATCAACAAACGTTGCAAGTCAATTCAGATGTAATACGTGGCGTTTGTATTAGTAGGGACGGGGAACGTTCAGGCAGCAGAGTCACTACAGAAGCTCATGAGCAGTGCCCAGTTAAATTGTGTTTGACAGCATTTTCTCTAAATGGTTAAATGAGTGAGAACTAGATGTAGTTGTCGCAATAGTTAGTGACATACTTTACACTGTCCTCCAACATTATTTAGCCATATTCAATTATTTTACAATGCGCTAATATCACCGCGGACAGCTTGTGTTGCTACCTTACACAAGCTCACATTTTCACCTCACACAATTGAGTGAAAATAGACATCATTCTTTACCTCAGATTGGTGACAATAATATAAAGGTATATAGTCATCAAGAGGACACTAAATCGATACAGCGATGGGCTTAACCCCCCTAACCTAATTTTCCTCTCCCGTGTGCCTCCTCCCCTCAAGACATCTGACAGAGGATCTGTCTCTCCGTGACTCCCTCAGTACTTTTCAGAGCCACTGTGGGCTCAGTTTCCATCATGGAGGGCTCAGTTTCCATCATGTTATCCACCTCTGTTGCTGTTGTCTTGTGTTGTGTTAGGTCGATGGGGTGAAGTAATTAGGAAAAAAGTGAGTGATTATCGATGGTAGTGTCGCTCTGTCTCATCCCCCACTGATCAATGGCTTGTAATTACAAATCGTGCTCCTTCGCAAGGGAATTGTGTTGGATCAAATGGAAGGCCAGCGGATTGACTCCTAGTGTAGTTGACTGTCTGGCTGTTTTACTGACTGGATTAGTTGGCTTCTGGCTGTTTACTTTGAACGTACATTGTGTTTCTGGTCGATTGCCAGATAGACCCTGAGGAAGCTGGGCTGGGACTGGTCCATGTGCAGTCCTCCACACAGACATGCCAGTACTTTGAGCATCTTTCTCACAGATCAATGCTCGGCCGTGGCCTCGGGGGCTAAGCAGGGCTTCTTAATGGCGGTCTGTCAGCACATGCGGAGAAATATGGAATACGGAAATATTTGATCTAAACTATGTGAGGGAGGAAGGGAGGGAAGAGGGAGAATAAGAAGACAGGAAATAGGGCTTTGGACTGGGGGTCTAGTATAGTCTGTAGTAGTAAACAGAATATATAAGGGACAATGGGGGATCTGGTTACCATGGGGATTCTCAATGTGTCTCTACCATTGGTAGGCTAATTAGAACAGTGTGTAATGGGAACATAATGCTGCAGAACACTGGTGACGGGAATGTGCATCCCCTTCTCACAGAAGGGATCGGTCTCCATCCACATCTGTTTATTGTTCTCTGTACAAGTGTGCTTGTGTGTATGTGTGTGCCTGCCTGCCTGCCTGCCTGCCTGCCTGCCTGTCTGTCTGCCTGCCTGCCTGTCCTGCCTGCCTGTCTGTCTGCCTGCCTGCCTGCCTGCCTGCCTGCCTGTCTGCCTGCCTGCCTGCCTGCCTGCCTGCCTGCCTGCCTGCCTGTCTGTCTGTCTGTCTGCCTGCCTGCCTGCCTGCCTGCCTGTCTGCCTGCCTGCCTGCCTGCCTGCCTGCCTGCCTGCCTGTCTGTCTGTCTGCCTGCCTGCCTGCCTGCCTGCCTGTCTGTCTGCCTGCCTGCCTGCCTGCCTGCCTGCCTGCTGCCTGCCTGCCTGCCTGCCTGCCTGCCTGCCTGCCTGTCTGTCTGCCTGCCTGCCTGCCTGCCTGCCTGCCTGCCTGCCTGTCTGCCTGCCTGCCTGCCTGCCTGCCTGCCTGCCTGTCTGTCTGCCTGCCTGCCTGCCTGCCTGCCTGTCTGTCTGTCTGTCTGTCTGCCTGCCTGCCTGCCTGCCTGCCTGTCTGTCTGTCTGTCTGCCTGCCTGCCTGCCTGCCTGCCTGCCTGCCTGTCTGTCTGTCTGTCTGTCTGCCTGCCTGCCTGCCTGCCTGCCTGCCTGCCTGTCTGTCTGTCTGTCTGTCTGTCTGTCTGTCTGTCTGTCTGTCTGTCTGTCTGTCTGCCTGTCTGTCTGCCTGTCTGCCTGCCTGCCTGTCTGTCTGTCTGTCTGTCTGCCTGCCTGTCTGTCTGTCTGCCTGCCTGCCTGCCTGTCTGTCTACGAGCATGGGAGCATATGAATACGTGTGTGAACGTTTCTCTTTTCACTGTTTGTATTTAGAATTTGTACTTCCTGTAAGAGTGTGTGAATATGCAAATTCACACAGAGTGTAGCTTTTGCTCAGGACTATGCTTGTCAGTCAGTGTTGACTTTCTAGTGTTGAGCGTACAGTACCCTTCAGCCATTCCACACCAGTGCACTCTTGACAGACATAATTAACATTTGCTGTGTCAGGGATCAGTAAATTTCTCTCAGTGAAAGTGCTTAATTCAGTTCAGTAATAGACCATACAGTGTTATATTTGAATATGTAATACAGTATGTGTAATGCGACAAGGTCTTGTATGTTTGCTTTACGTTCACTCTGAATCCACACGACATGAGAAATTGTGTTTCCCAGGTCGGGTGACATCAGCACCCTAATCCTTTTGTGTCACGTCCTGACCTTAGTTCCTTTTTTATGTCTCTGTTTTAGTTTGGTCAGGGCGTGAGTTGGGGTGGGCATTCTAAGTTTTGGTTCTGTCTGTTATATTTCTAGGTGTTTGGCCTAGAAGGCAGAGGCAATTAGGCAATTAGGCAGCCTGTTTTCCCACTATGGGTTGTGGCTAGTTGTTTTCCGTTTCAGTGTTTGCACCATACGGTACTGTTTCGGTTTTCATTTATTCTCTTGTTCTTTTGTATTTAGTGTTCAGTTAATTAAAGGAAATATGAACACGTACCACGCTGCGCTTTGGTCGACTCCTTCTTCCTCACACGAACATCGTTACATTTTGCAACCACCGAAATGTCCTATTCGCTTATCTGTGTTTCCATCTACAGCACACATCCAGACACATCAGATGTGCTGCCAACTTGTATCGTCTGGTAATATTTATTGGTAAGGGATCACACGAAAGCCTGTTGGATTGCCATCGAGTGGCAGTTTGATCCTAGAGCTTGGCCTAGCGTTTGCTTCTCAAGGTCTGTTTTTGATTGAAATAACAACCTCAACCTCAAACACCCCCCCCCCCCATTCCAAATCGCAAGACAGTTTCTTTACAACACTATTAACAAGTCGTCTCAATATCTCTGTGTTTATAAAACAAAGGGGAAACATGAGGATAACTATCGCTGTTCATTCCTTGTAATCTGGTACACATCATAGGCGATCATAGATTTATCTATTTGCACAAGTGCTGGAGCACATGATCAGGGTCACGGCGTTTTGGTAATGGTGGAGATTCTTCGGTCTGTCAGCCAATGTTTTGTCTCGTTTCTCAATCGGACCTCCCCCCTGACTGTGGATCCTGGGGTGAGAAGGACAGTTCTGAGACTGTTCTGGTTGGATAGTTCCTACAACGACGACCCGATGACACATCAACATGGCCGCGAGGGAAATAAACAATATTGCGTGAATAAAATATCCAGTTACAGTGTTTACGAGCCATTTGAAGTACAGTAGAGATGTCAATAACTTGACAGTTCAGTGAAAAGGTTCTGAGGAAATGGGCAAACTTTGAAAAAGAACCACTGTTTTGCCAATAATCATTTGCACTGCTTCATTCCGGTTTCTTCTCGTTCCTAAGCTCGGATTGCTTCTTCTATCGAAAAGCACAGATGCCGAATGCATATCTACAGTATATTGGCACTCTATACTTTACTTCCCTCTTCACTCTAATATGAAAGCTTTTTGGTCGTGCTTTAATGACAACTCCCTACCTCTCTAGCCGAAGACACCATTGATATTTTGATCCAACGCAAGAAGCCGAGGGTAAGAGGGCAGGGGTTTAACTGTGATTCAGCCAACGGTTTTAACAAGACAACATCCTCCTCAGCTTATGTAAATATCATGCAAAGGGAGATCAGAGTTGATAATGCCTGTTTGTGTGTTCACCTCAGGATCATCCCTAAGGATCTCTGCTTCCATGTACGAAGCACTACAGATGTAGGATTTTAATTTGGGACAGTTTGCTACAGCAGGACAATATTCCTGCAGCAACAGGGAACGTGAATTATTGTGTGGATCATAATTAATGGGGTGAAAATTAGGGGTTGATACATTTTTTCGTAAGGGAAAATCAGGAAATGCAACAGGGTGATCAAATGAAGATGCTACATCTGTACATGAGGCTTCACACACAGTAGGACTCAGAACGTAGTACTGGAGTGGAATATGAGGGACAGCTTTCTTTCCTAGAAAACCTAATGCGTAGCCAACAGTGAGTCATATTCCTTGTCATTTTAATGTCAAGAGACATTTAGGTTTGGCACGTATTTGATTATCATCATAATTACAATATTGTGGTCTTAAAAAAAACAACAGTACTTCACATTTAGAGCCTCGATGCCACTTCGTATGAATGCTAATTACTTCTCGATGGTGATTAAGAAGGTGATTCTATTCTGCTTCGGTCTAACATGAAAGAAAGTCGAAGACTCTGTGCATACAGAGACTCTACGTTTGATGTAAATCCCGACAACTTTCACAAGACTTTGTGGAGAAAAAAAAGCAGCAGCGAATGACAAGAGAAAAGCGATGAGGTCAGAAGTCGGATCTGAAGCTCAGCCAGGTGTGTTCTGGGATACTGAGAGGCCGGAGAGGAGCGGCAACAACACTGGCAAGGCTGATTGGGGGGGACCAGGGGAGAAGGGGAAAGTGCAGGAGGTCAGAAGTCAGATCTGAAGCTCAGCCAGGTGTGTTCTGGGATACTGAGAGGCCGGAGAGGAGCGGCAACAACACTGGCAAGGCTGACTGGGGGGGGGGGACCAGGGGAGAAGGGGAAAGTGCAGAAGGTCAGAAGTCGGATCTGAAGCTCAGCCAGGTGTGGTCTGGGATACTGAGAGGCCGGAGAGGAGCGGCAACAACACTGACAAGGCTGACTGGGGGGGGGGACAAGGGGAGAAGGGGAAAGTGCAGGAGGAGATATTAGAACCAGATGTCTGGAGGAACTCTTGGCAATACAGCCAGGCAGGCTGTTCTTCCTCTGCCTCCCTCCAAACACACATCAGCCTAATAACGGTTTGTTCTTCGAAATGGTAGGACAGGGAGAAAAGAGACAGAGCTCCTCAGCAACATGCAGAGACTGAAGCCCCATCACTCTACATCTCTACATGTCTCCCTTTCTCTCTCAAGACAGTTCAATTTCCATTCAATTTCAATTGAATTCAAAGGGCTTTATTGGCAATGGGAAACACATTTCCAAAGCAAATTAAATAGATAATAAACAAAGTTAGATTAAAAATGAAAATTGAACAGTAAACATTTCACTCACAAAAGTTCCAAAAGAATAAAGACATTTCAAATGTTATTATGTATTTATACAGTATTGTAACGATGTGCAAATAGTTAAAGTACAAAAGGGGAAATAAATTAATATAAATATGGGTTGTATTTACAATGGTGTTCGTTCTTGCTGCTGTGATTGCACACTGTGGTATTTCACCCAATAGATATGGAGTTTAACAAAATTGGATTTGTTTTCGAATTCTTTGTGGGTCTGTAATCTGAGGGAAATATTTGTATCTAATATTGTCATACATTTGGCAGGAGGTTAGGAAGTGCAGCTCAGTTTCCACCTCATTGTGTGGGCAGTGTACACATAGCCTATTATTCTCTTGAGAGCCAGGTCTGCCTACAACTGTTTTTCTCAATAGCAAGGCTATGCTCACTGATTTTGTAAAGCTTTCCTTAAGTTTGGATCAGTCACAGTGGTCAGGAATCTGCATGCAGATTGGATGGAATTTGTATTTGTGGTCCTGGCAACTGGACCTTTTTTGGAATACTGTTATTTTTTGTCTTACTGAGATTTACATCTGTCCAGAAGATGTAGGTGCTGCTGTAGGACCTCCTTGGTTGGGGACAGAAGCACCAGATCATCAGCAAATAGTAGACATTTGACTTTCTAGTAGTAGGGTGAGGCCGGGTGCTGCAGACTGTTCTAGTGCCCTTGCCAATTTGTTGATATCTATGTTGAAGAGGGTGGGGCTTAAGTTGCATCCCTGTCTCATCCCACAGCCCTGTGGAAAGAAATATGTGTTTTTTGCTCATTTTCACCTCACACTTGTTGTTTGTGTACATGGATTTTATAATGTCATATGTTTTGCATCATTTTGCATCAATTTGTATAGCAGACCCTCATACCAAATTGGGTCAAAAGCATTTTTGAAATCAACAAAGCATGAGAAGACTTTGCGGGATGGATCAGCTTAATATTGAGGAAAGAATATTGGTTCCATCAATGTAATTGTCTGCATCATTTCCAATCCCCATATATTTTTGTAAATATATATATCCATACATACATGCATACATATACACATATATACATACACATACCTATATAGACATACATACTTTTTAAAAGAATATACCTTTATTATTTCCCGCAAACCCTACCACCGATCCCCCAAATGGAGTAAACTAATAAACACTTCGGCCTTTACCTTCAATTTATACATCTTAATACATATTTTACATTCACAGTCTATTTTACAATAGTTATATTGTGTTTGTTTTTAGTCCTTCCTCTATTTCTGATGTCTATCCAGTTTGATTTCTATTTGTAACTGTGCTATTTCACAAAAGTTCTGAACCTGTATACATTTTACAGACCCCGTATGTTCTACATGTTTTATCTTGCTATTAGTCCCACCCTTCAGCTCCATTCAACCTCTCCCATCTATCGCTCAACATCATCCATTTTGGATTTCTATTTGCCATATATTTTTCAACTGTGCTGTGATGCTTCACAAACGACTTGAACCTTTCTATTTTCATAGCTTCTACAGATTGTAAATTAAAAATAAACATTTTTGCTAAAATAATTATTATATTATTGATTGATTGACTATGACTTTTCAAATCACCCAGTATTGCTGTCTGTAGTGTTAGTTCTAGGCAAATGTTGCAATTCTTCAGCCATTCCTGGACAAAAAAACGAGCTACATATGGACAATACCAAAATAAATTACTCTGCCTCCTCACAGCAGAATCTGCAGAGCTGGGAAGATTGTATCCCCCCATATATTTAACATTCTATTAGTTGCAAGAATTTTGTATAGTAATTTAAATAGAAAAATGTGAAGTTTTGCATCCGGTGTTGTTTTGTGTATCAATTCATAAACCATGTGCCGTGGAATCGGTACATCGAAAATCTCTTCCCAACTATTTTGCAATTTATATTGGATTTTCCCAAGGTTGCTGTTGACGCATATCCCACGATAGTTATTGGGGTCAAATTTGTCTCTACTTGTGGATTGGGGTGATCAGTCCTTGGTCCAAAATATTGGGGAAGATGCCAGAGCTAAGTATGATGTTAAAGAGTTTAAGAATAGCCCATTGGAATTTGTGGTACCATCAATTTAGGATACCATCAACACCACAAGCCTTTTCGGGTTGGAGGGTTTTGTATTTTGTCCTGTAGTTCATTCAATGTAATTGGAGAATCCAGTGGGTTCTGGTAGTCTTTAATACTCGATTCTAAGATTTGCATTTGATCATGTATATGTTTTTGCTGTTTGTTCTTTGTTATAGGGACAAAAAGATTGGAGAAGTGGTTTATCCATACATGTCCATTTTAGATAGATAAAACATTCATCACAGAATTTTAGATAGCATTCACACCAGCTGCCTCACCCTGATTCAGATGACCATCCTACCCATGCTAGATTACGGAGATGTAATATATAGATCGGCAGGTAAGGGTGCTCTCGAGCAGCTAGATGTTCTTTGCCACTCGGCCATCAGATTTGCCACCAATGCTCCTTGTAGATCACTGCACTCTATACTCCTCTGTAAACTGGTCATCTCTGTATACCCACCGCAAGACCCTCTGGTTGATGCTAATTTATAAAACCCTCTTAGGCCTCACTCCCCCCTATCAGAGACATCTACTGCAGCCCTCATCCTCCACATACAACACCCGTTCTGCCAGTTACATTCTGATAAAGGCCCCCAAGCACACACATCCCTGGGTCGCTCATCTTTTCAGTTCGCTGCAGCTAGCGACTGGAACGAGCTGCAACAAACACTCAAACTGGACAGTTTTATCTCAATCTCTTCATTCAAAGACTCAATCATGGACACTCTCACTGACAGTTGTGGCTGTTTTGCGTGATGTATTGTTGTCTCTACCTTCTTGCCCTTTGTGCTGTTGTCTGTGCCCAATAATGTTTGTGGACATATTTTGTGCTACTACCATGTTGTGCTACTGCCATGTTGTGTTGCTGCCATGTTGTTGTCATGTTGTGTTGCTACCAACAGGTATTAGGTCTCTCTTTAAATAGTTTTGTGTTGTCTCTCTTGTCGTGATGTGTGTTTTGTCCTATATTTAAAAAAATATATATATATACTGGCCCCTGTCCCAGCAGGAGGCCTTTTGCCTATTGGTAGGCTGTCATTGTAAATACGAATTTGTTCTTAACTGACTTGCTTAGTTAAATAAAACTAGATAACTCTTCGTTATCGATTCTATGGATTCTTCATTTAAATTGAGCTGATTTCTGACGTGCTGTTCCTTCTTTTTCCGTAGTGTATTTCTGTATTGTTTTAGTGATTCACCATAGTGAAGGCTTAGGCTCAGGTTTTCTGGGTCTCTATGTTTGTGGTTGTATAGGGTTCTCAATTTCTTTCTAAGGTTTTTCCATTCTTCATCAAACCATTTGTCATTGTTGTTCATTTTCTTAGGTTGTCTGCTTGAAATGTTTCAATTTTATAGGAAAGCTGTGAGGTCAAATATACTGTTTAGGTTTTCTACTGCCAAGTTTACACCTTCACTATTACACCCTCTCTTGCTTTGCTTTTCACCCGTCAATGCTCAATTGATTTAAATCAGAACAATTTGTGCCTGGGGTCCCGTACTTCCTAATGCTTCCACCTTAATGTCTGTGGGAAATTGCCTAGGGGAACCCCCGTAGGAAGCATTGTCTTTTCAGAAAAGATACTGCAAACTACAGAGCCCACTGAATGCCAATTAACTGCTCTTAATTTATTTTGAGCCATTTGTGAACGCTCATCTGTTACGAGCTGTTGTGTCATCACATTGAGAAGTGTCTAGAAATTATATTAGTTAGTCTGCTTTTCATGCAGAAATCAGAGTCAGTGAAGCCTAAAGCCATAATTACCGAAAAGTAAGCAAACGTTTCTCTGGAGATTTCTGTCGAGGCAATTCAACATGTTTAACTCCAGCCCTGTGTTTAAATTCGCTACTTTCGCTTTCTAAGCCCCCCCCATCCGAAGCTCTAAAACAAAAAACTAACAAAAAACTACGAAAAGAGTTCAAGCTTTGAACCTTGAAGTAAATTTTCACGGGTAGCTTTGACAAGAAGAGAAATCTAACCTTGCTTTAACGAGGTGAAGGGTTAAGCAACAGTGATGGGACTGAGGAAGGATTGTATATTATAGCATTAGCAGCACCATCCACGTGCCATTTATCTCAATAGGCGCCCCTTGAAGGCAGAGATCTGGTACCTCGCAAACTCCAGCTGAACTGGTTATTTTCTGCAGGTCGAGGGGGTCAGGAGCGTGACTGCTATCAGCTGCAGCCTCAGCCCATCTGTCTTCATTTAGCTCTGGACTTTGTTTAAAACTAGAGACTTAGGGATATCCTCTCCTCTGAGAAAGAGGTCAGGCTTGGGTCCCTGAGTTCTTCCTCCTGACCGGGAAAGCCTCTGGGTCCCTGTTATAGACTATGTGGGGCCTGGTCATGTCCTTATTAGTGCTCTAGCTGTATGACTGGTAAGGGTTTAGGGCTCAGACACACCAATAGCTTTTACTGGCCGAGAGAACTTAGCACCTCTGAACAGAGGGCCAGCTGTAATTTGTAAACTGAGTGCACACTGATTTTACATGTACAATCGCATGAAAATGTCAGCAATCAGACATCTACAGCGGGTGGTCCCCAAAACACAGCGCGCTGAACGATTGGCAGATGGAACACTAGATTCACATTCAGTGTGATGTGTGCCAGCCTTTAGACTTGAATTTACTTTACTGATTAAGTCGGAAAATTATGTGAACGCTGATGTCCTTACAGTCAAAGGGAGCTCCAATCCCACGGCAGTCAGGTCTATCCTACCAGGCCAAGATGGGACGACCACTCTTTCATCCTAGTGGCTGATTTAGACTGCGAGTGAAGCGGTGGTATGTAGATTGGAAAAGAGCTATTAGAACTCCACTCTCTCCCGTCCATCAGTGTTCCGTCCATCAGCGCCCCGTCCATTAGTGTCCCGTCCATCAGTGTCCCGTCCATCAGTGTCCCGTCCATCAGTGTCCCGACCATCAGTGTTCCGTCCATCAGTGTTCCGTCCATCAGTGTTCCGTCCATCAGTGTCCCGTCCATCAGTGTCCCGACCATCAGTGTTCCGTCCATTAGTGTTCCGTCCATCAGTGTTCCGTCCATCAGTGTCCCGTCCATCAGTGTCCCGTCCATTAGTGTCCCGTCCATTAGTGTTCCGTCCATCAGTGTTCCGTCCATCAGTGTTCCGTCCATTAGTGTTCCGTCCATCAGTGTCCCGTCCATCAGCGTCCCGTCCATCAGTGTTCCGTCCATCAGTGTCCCGTCCATTAGTGTCCCGTCCATTAGTGTTCCGTCCATCAGTGTTCCGTCCATCAGTGTCCCATAGTGTTCTGTCCATTAGTCCATCAGTGTCCCGTCCATCAGTGTTCCGTCCATCAGTGTTCCGTCCATCAGTGTTCTGTCCATCAGTGTTCCGTCCATCAGTGTCCTGTCCATCAGTGTTCTGTCCATCAGTGTCCCGTCCATCAGTGTTCCGTCCATCAGTGTTATGTCCATTAGTGTCCCGTCCATCAGTGTTCTGTCCATCAGTGTCCCGTCCATCAGTGTTCCATACATCAGTGTTCTGTCCATCAGTGTCCTGTCCATCAGTGTCTGTCCATCAGTGTCCTCAGTCCATCAGTGTTCTGTCCATCAGTGTCCCGTCCATTAGTGTCCCGTCCATCAGTGTCCCGTCCATCAGTGTTCCATACATCAGTGTTCTGTCCATCAGTGTCCCGTCCATTAGTGTCCCGTCCATCAGTGTTCTGTCCATCAGTGTTCCATACATCAGTGTTCTGTCCATCAGTGTCCCGTCCATTAGTGTCCCGTCCATTAGTGTTCCGTCCATCAGTGTTCCGTACATCAGTGTTCCGTCCATCAGTGTCCCATCCATTAGTGTCCCGTCCATTAGTGTCCCGTCCATTAGTGTCCCGTCCATTAGTGTCCCGTCCATCAGTGTTCCGTCCATTAGTGTCCCATCCATCAGTGTCCCGTCCATTAGTGTTCCGTACATCAGTGTCCCGTCCATTAGTGTCCCGTCCATCAGTGTTCTGTACATCAGTGTCCCGTCCATCAGTGTCCCGTCCATCAGTGTCCCGTCCATTAGTGTTCTGTCCATTAGTGTTCTGTCCATCAGTGTCCCGTCCATTAGTGTTCCGTTCAGTGTCCATCAGTGTCCCGTGTTCTGTCATCAGTGTCCCGTCCATCAGTGTTCTGTCCATCAGTGTTCCGTACATCAGTGTCCCGTCCATCAGTGTTCTGTCCATCAGTGTTCCATACATCAGTGTTCTGTCCATCAGTGTCCCGTCCATCAGTGTCCCGTCCATTAGTGTCCCGTCCATTAGTGTTCCGTCCATCAGTGTTCCGTCCATCAGTGTTCCGTCCATTAGTGTTCCGTCCATCAGTGTCCCGTCCATCAGTGTCCTGTCCATCAGCGTCCCGTCCATCAGTGTTCCGTCCATCAGTGTCCCGTCCATTAGTGTCCCGTCCATTAGTGTTCCGTCCATCAGTGTTCTGTCCATCAGTGTTCCGTCCATCAGTGTCCCGTCCATCAGTGTCCCGTCCATCAGTGTTCCGTCCATCAGTGTTCCGTCCATCAGTGTTCTGTCCATCAGTGTTCCGTCCATCAGTGTCCTGTCCATCAGTGTTCTGTCCATCAGTGTCCCGTCCATCAGTGTTCCGTCCATCAGTGTTATGTCCATTAGTGTCCCGTCCATCAGTGTTCTGTCCATCAGTGTCCCGTCCATCAGTGTTCCATACATCAGTGTTCTGTCCATCAGTGTCCTGTCCATTAGTGTCCCGTCCATCAGTGTTCTGTCCATCAGTGTCCCGTCCATTAGTGTCCCGTCCATCAGTGTCCCGTCCATCAGTGTTCCATACATCAGTGTTCTGTCCATCAGTGTCCCGTCCATTAGTGTCCCGTCCATCAGTGTTCTGTCCATCAGTGTTCCATACATCAGTGTTCTGTCCATCAGTGTCCCGTCCATTAGTGTCCCGTCCATCAGTGTTCCGTCCATCAGTGTTCCATCAGTGTCCGTCCATCAGTGTTCCGTCCATCAGTGTCCTGTCCATTAGTGTCCCGTGTCCATTAGTGTCCCGTCCATTGGTGTTCCGTCCATCATTCCGTCCATCAGTGTTCCGTCCATTAGTGTCCCGTCCATCAGTGTTCCGTCCATTAGTGTCCCATCCATCAGTGTCCCGTCCATTAGTGTTCCGTACATCAGTGTCCCGTCCATTAGTGTCCTGTCCATCAGTGTTCTGTACATCAGTGTCCCGTCCATCAGTGTCCCGTCCATCAGTGTCCCGTCCATTAGTGTTCTGTCCATTAGTGTTCTGTCCATCAGTGTCCCGTCCATTAGTGTTCCGTACATCAGTGTCCCGTCCATCAGTGTCCCGTCCATCAGTGTTCTGTCCATCAGTGTTCCGTACATCAGTGTCCCGTCCATCAGTGTTCTGTCCATCAGTGTTCCATACATCAGTGTTCTGTCCATCAGTGTCCCGTCCATCAGTGTCCCGTCCATTAGTGTCCCGTCCATTAGTGTTCCGTCCATCAGTGTTCCGTCCATCAGTGTTCCGTCCATTAGTGTTCCGTCCATCAGTGTCCCGTCCATCAGTGTCCTGTCCATCAGCGTCCTGTCCATCAGTGTTCCGTCCATCAGTGTCCCGTCCATTAGTGTCCCGTCCATTAGTGTTCCGTCCATCAGTGTTCCGTCCATCAGTGTTCCGTCCATCAGTGTCCCGTCCATCAGTGTTCCGTCCATCAGTGTTCCGTCCATCAGTGTTCCGTCCATCAGTGTTCTGTCCATCAGTGTTCCGTCCATCAGTGTTCTGTCCATCAGTGTTCCATCAGTGTTCTGTCCATCAGTGTTCCCGTCCATCAGTGTTCCGTCCATCAGTGTTATGTCCATTAGTGTCCCGTCCATCAGTGTTCTGTCCATCAGTGTCCCATCCATTAGTGTCCCGTCCATCAGTGTCCCGTCCATCAGTGTTCCATACATCAGTGTTCTGTCCATCAGTGTCCCGTCCATTAGTGTCCCGTCCATCAGTGTTCTGTCCATCAGTGTTCCATACATCAGTGTTCTGTCCATCAGTGTCCCGTCCATTAGTGTCCCGTCCATTAGTGTTCCGTCCATCAGTGTTCCATACATCAGTGTTCTGTCCATCAGTGTCCAGTCCATTAGTGTCCCGTCCATTAGTGTCCCGTCCATTAGTGTCCCGTCCATTAGTGTCCCGTCCATCAGTGTTCCGTCCATTAGTGTCCCATCCATCAGTGTCCCGTCCATTAGTGTTCCGTACATCAGTGTCCCGTCCATTAGTGTCCCGTCCATCAGTGTTCTGTACATCAGTGTCCCGTCCATCAGTGTCCCGTCCATCAGTGTCCCGTCCATCAGTGTCCCGTCCATTAGTGTTCTGTCCATTAGTGTTCTGTCCATCAGTGTCCCGTCCATTAGTGTTCCGTACATCAGTGTCCAGTCCATCAGTGTCCCGTCCATCAGTGTTCTGTCCATCAGTGTTCCATACATCAGTGTTCTGTCCATCAGTGTCCCGTCCATCAGTGTTCTGTCCATCAGTGTCCCGTCCATCAGTGTTCTGTCCATCAGTGTTCCATACATCAGTGTTCTGTCCATCAGTGTCCCGTCCATCAGTGTTCTGTCCATCAGTGTCCCGTCCATCAGTGTTCTGTCCATCAGTGTTCCATACATCAGTGTTCTGTCCATCAGTGTTCCGTCCATTAGTGTTCCGTCCATCAGTGTCCATCAGTGTTCCATACATCAGTGTTCCATACATCAGTGTTCCATACATCAGTGTTCCGTACATTAGTGTTCTGTCCATCAGTGTCCCGTCCATTAGTGTTCCGTCCATCAGTGTCCCGTCCATCAGTGTTCCGTACATCAGTGTTCCGTCCATGACCAAGTACAATGCTGTTCAGTGTCAGACAGATGAGTGATGGTTCATTATGTGGGGGTTCACCCTCTTTAAGGGTCATTGCTTTGTGTTGTTTCCATGACATGTCAGGTCCATATAGTGTTGAGTCCATGCCTAGAGGAGCTATACGGACAGCCTCATTGACTTTCTGACACTGGGGCTTTACGCCTGTGACCATTGTCATCATGTCCTCCGTCACTTAATCTAAAGACATGCCTATATGAATGACCAGACACTGTTTTTGAAACCGTATTTATGTGTGGATAATGATGCGATTATGACCTGAATATGGCTGAATTGAATTTCATCCATTGTGAATGGTAATTGATCATTGTAAGACGTGTATGGTTTCCATTGGTCAGATGCATGTTGGGTAGTCCTATTTAAGCCCTGTCATTTCCTTGTTTGAGAGACAGGACAGCATAAGGACGGCATGCTGCAGGGTTTTCCAGGATTACTGAGCCTGGGTTTCTCTGTGATATAGTTCTACTCGTTTTGATTCAGTTCAGTTTGTATTTGTTGCAATGACCACTTTGTTATTTTGTTTTGGAAATACCTGTTCAGTCTCCGGCATTATTCCTCACTCCGGCAAGAACAACCACATCTTCATCATGTGCCTTCTCACTGTAAAATCTCCGCCTTGCCAACTGTTGTTTAGTTCCTAGCCGCGTTGCTGATTCAGTCAATGGCGTGTTTTCTCTGGGTCTTCAGGTCAAACATGTGCTTCTGAAACCATCTCTCTCTGTTTATTGTGTTGAAACAGAGAGCCAGGAAGGACGGGTAGGACAATTCCCTGGACTATTAGAAAACGTAGAGCCCCCTCTCTCTCATCCTCCCCTTTGATATCAGGTCAGGCATGTCTTTGGACCGGCTGTGTCTTTGAGGTGAGGGTCCTCAGTTTGTGTTGCTAATCTCCAGATAGAAGACTGGTGTACAATAGCTGCTTCTTAAGACCCCTATGTAGAACCAGATGTGGAGGCTAGCTGGCAAATAAATCCACTTTGAAAATCATCAGCGGTGTGTTGTGTTCTTTATTGCCACCATAAATTGGGATATTGGATATCATCACATCATCCTCATACATGTTTAGGGGGCAAAGGTCAGGTCAAGCCAGACGTTTTGTCCAAGTCATGCACATTAAAAATGTATGTTGTTGACTCTTTTACTTTACAGGGGAATCGAAAACCCCTGCTTTAGTTGAAAACTGATAACAAGCTGTTAGTGATGGGGAAAAAATGTATAGTTACATTACGGGATATTATTTTTGACAATACATCATATCGTTTTGACAATATTGCAATATCATTTTTGCCCTAGTTGGCTGTACCTGCACCAAAACAGTATTCTTCCTTCATAGCTTGTTCTCCATTTTCTTTTAAATTGGGATCCAATTTGTTTTCAGCACTTTTATTTCCATGACTGATCAAACTCATTTTCTCATGACTCTCTCTTGTCCCTCTGCAGCAGAAATATGGTGAGCAATATGTTTGGAACAATAAAATCACAGTTTAGAAAGGCAATACATATAGAATCGTGAGAATGGTGAGAATCGCAGTACATATATTGGCACCTAAGTATGGTGATAATATCGTATGCCAAGGTCCTACAAGCTATACTTCCCAACACACTTCCCCACAGCTACCTTAGGGGTTTGATATTACAGTGTTTCCCAAACTTGGTCCTGGGAAGCCCAAGGGGAGTATGTTTTGGTTTTTGCCCTAACACTACACAGCTAATTCAAATGATTAAAGCTGGATGATTTGTTGATTATTTGAATGAGCTGTGTAGTGCTACGTCAAAAAAACTAAATGTGCGCCCCTTTGGGGTCCAAGGACCGAGTTTTGGCTATTTCAGCAAAAATCATCTGTCCTCTGTTTCAACGCTCACTACTGAGTTCCACACTGCCTCCAAAAGCAACGTCGGTACAAAAACTGTTCGTCAGGAGCTTCATGAAATGGGTTTCCATGGCCGAGCAGCCGCACACAAGCCTAAGATCACCATGCACAATACCAAGCATCCCCTGGAGTGGTGTAAAGCTCCCTGCCAATGGACTCTGGAGCAGTGGAAACGCGGTCTATGGAGTGATGAATCACGCTTCACCATCTGGCAGTCTGACGGACTAATCTGGGTTTGGCGGATGCCAGGAGAACGCTACCTGCCCAAATGCATAGAGCCATCTGTAAAGTTTGGTGGAGAAGGAATAATGTTCTGGGGATGTTTTTTGTGGTTAGTTCCAGTGAAAGGAAATCGTAACTCTACAGCATAAAATTACATTCTAGACGATTCTGTGCTTCCAACTTTGTGGCAACAGTTTGGGGGGAAGCCCTTTTCTGTTTCAGCATGACAATGCCCCAGTGCAAAAAGCGAGGTCCATACAGAAATGGTTTGTTGAGATCGGTGTGGATGAACTTGACTGGCCTGCGCAGAGCCCTGACCTCAACCCCATCGAACATCTTTGGAATGTATTGGAACGCCGACTGCGAGCCAGGCCTAATCGCCCAACATCAGTGCCCAACCTCACTAACGCTCTTGTGGCTGAATGGAAGCAAGTCCCTACAGCAATGTTCCAACATCTAGTGGAAAGCCTTCCCAGAAGAGTGGCTCTTATAGCAGCAAAAGGGGGACCAACTCCATATTAATGCCCATAATTTTGGAAGGATAGTGCTGGGTATATATAGTTCTCTATAACCCAGCACTGTCCTTTTCGAAGTTGGTTTCAGATTATTGGGGGCAAGGAGAAGGTTTTTCACAAGCAGCCTCAACTTTTAAGGTCTGCATAATCCCTTTCTGATCCAGAGACCATGTTTCTCTAAAGGGCCTCTCTCTCTCTCTCTCTCTCTCTCTCTCTCTCACACTCTCTCTCTCTCTCTCTCTCTCTCAGCAGTAAGGCTTAGTTGCCGTTGTGCAGCAGAACTTTTAATAAACAACTTCCCAGCCACCAAAACAACATTACTATAATGTTAACTGGATTGTAAAGGCTGTAGTCATCATTCAATTCCAGCTCAACCTGTCTGTCTGTCTGGAGGATGCTGGATAATGGTATATTTTTAAACATCTGGAAGGCTCAGCTTTGTTTAAAGGTGGTATTGTTGGGTGAAGCATTTTTTTAAATGTGTGCTATCTATTGTGAAGAAGTTCGGTTCGGGTAGAAGATGTACGCACACACATGGTTGGCAGGCAGGCACGCACACACACATTAAGTTGTCTCTCTCTCTCTCTGGCTGTTTACACTGGCAGCCCAATTCTGATATTTTTTCCACTAATTGGTCTTTTGACCAATCACAATAGATCTTTTTCAGAGCTGATCTGATTGGTCTAAAGACCAATTAGTGAAATGAAAGGGTCGGAATCGGGCTCCCTGTCTAAACCTTTTCTCTGAATTAATGAAATCTGTGGAGATCAAACAACCATTGAATATGAGCTCTCAGCAGTGTGTATCCCTCCCTTCACAATGCGCTCGCTGTCTCTGCAAACCCTTACAGACTGAGAGGAATATTATACAATTGTGAATCGACATGTGGTATTATACTGTTTAACCCTACAACTTCCCCCTATACAGAGCATATGTCCCTCTCCTCAGAGTACCTTGGACCTGGATATATGAATGTGAAAGATATGGCACACAGGTGAAAATGCTAAATATCTTTCAACCTCTCTAACCTGACCTCTGAAGTATTGTGGTTCCCCCGTTCTATAAAAAAACACAATGGAACAGAATGGGAATGAATGCATACATGAATGAAGAGAGAGGGAACATCTGCATTAAAACAGTGTCTTTCGTCTCCATTGGTGTCATGGAAATAGAATCTATTTCTATGATAGGTGGGCTCTGTCATAGAATCTATTATTCTGTACAGTATGTGCGTTCTCTGGGCTGTGTACAATGACCTGCCTCCTAAACTTTTCTATGGATGATCACTATAGCCTAATGTTTCACTCGGCGCCTTTGGGGAAAAGTACAGAACAAATTCATTTGAATTTAATTGCATTTCCCAAAGTAGAATAGAATATAAATATATTCCACCAAGAGTGAAAATGTATTTTGTCTTCACTGTACCTTATTAAATTCATATTTCTTCACTTACTGTACATTGACCCTGATCTGGTAGCCTGCAGCACATAAAGTCAGTAGGGGGACGATTCTCACTACCTTCCATAGCCTGTTCTGCTGACTGTGTTGGTTGGGCTGTGTGTATCTCTAGAGTCTTAATTATCACCACAAAAATGGCAGACTATAAACCACTCAAGAATCCCACTGTTTCAGACTAGAGGGGATGGTTAAATGGGATAATGGTTAGGGGGCTAGTCCACTGGCCCCCATACTGACTCTGCACCCCCTAACCAGTGTCCCCCTCTCTTTCTCCGTGTACATAATGGAGGCTTTATTCATTGGTAGCCTTGTGGTGTAGGCAGGGACTTGGTTAGTGCTCTCTCTATTTTTCCCCTCCCTCAATCTCTTTGTCTCTTTCACATTACCACCCTATCCCCCTGTGAAAGTGGGAACTGTCTACATAGATGCTCTCTCTCTCTGTCCTATGGCTTTGGTTTGCTCTCTCCCCACCTATCTTGTTTCTCTCCACATCACCACCACCTCCCACCTCACTGCCCTTCTCTGACTATGTAGTGGATATGTTATTACTTTGACTAAGACTCTTTCTCGGTCTTTCTCTCTGCCCCCTTCTCTCTCTCTCTGCCCCCCTTCTCTCTCTCTCTCTCTCTGCCCCCTTCTCTCTCTCTCTGACTATGTAGTGGATATGTTATTACTTTGACTAAGACTCTTTCTCTGTCTCTCTCTCTGCCCCCTTCTCTCTCTCTCTCTGCCCCCTTCTCTCTCTCTCTCTCTCTCTCTCTGCCCCCTTCTCTCTCTCTCTGACTATGTAGTGGATATGTTATTACTTTGACTAAGACTCTTTCTCGGTCTCTCTCTCTGCCCCCTTCTCTCTCTCTCTGCCCCCCTTCTCTCTCTCTCTCTCTCTCTCTCTCTCTCTCTCTCTCTCTGCCCCCTTCTCTCTCTCTCTGACTATGTAGTAGATATGCTATTACTTTGACTAAGACTCTTTCTCTCTCTCTCTCTGCCCCCTTCTCTCTCTCTCTCTCTCTGCCCCCTTCTCTCTCTCTCTCTCTGCTGCCCCTTCTCTCTCTCTCTGACTATGTAGTGGATATGTTATTAAAGACTCTTTCTTGGTCTCTCTCTCTGCCCCCTTCTCTCTCTCTCTCTCTCTGCCCCCTTCTCTCTCTCTCTCTCTCTCTCTCTCTCTCTCTGCCCCCTTCTCTCTCTCTCTCTCTCTCTCTGCCCCCTTCTCTCTCTCTCTGATTATGTAGTGGATATGTTATTACTTTGACTAAGACTCTTTCTCTCTCTCTCTCTCTCTCTCTCTCTCTCTCTCTCTCTCTCTCTCTCTCTCTGCCCCCTTCTCACTCACTCTCTCTCTCTCTCTCTCTCTCTCTGTCTCTCTGCCCCCTTCTCTCTCTCTCTCTCTCTCTCTGCCCCCTTCTCTCTCTCTCTCTCTCTCTCTCTCTCTCTGCCCCCTTCTCTCTCTCTCTCTGACTATGTAGTGGATATGTTATTACTTTGACTAAGACTCTTTCTCTCTCTCTCTCTCTCTCTCTCTCTCTCTCTCTCTGCCCCCCTTCTCTCTCTCTCTGACTATGTACTGGATATGTTATAATGTTGACTTATAGTATAAGATTACATACATTCCTATACAGTCTAAAGCCACCCTGACCACCGTCCCTCCCCAACATAATTATTTTAGGCAGGGACTCAACTTTTGACCCATCTCTTAATACTATGACGTTTGTGTCCATAATTACAAAAGAGCATTTCTTAAGCCTTTAATGAATTTAAGATGTCTAAAAGCCATGTGTAAAATATTTACGCAGAGTCTAACAGAAATGGTCACAGCGAGGCATGCTTATATATGGGCTAGCAGTGCTCAGTGACCTTCTAGCCATTTAAAGTCATCTACAGCCTCAGACAGCCTTTTAGTCATGCTGCAGTGAACGTGTTTGATGTGCAGACAACACTTGTTTAATCACTGGAAGACCCAAACAGCCCCTTAATACAGTACCTCTTAGCAAGGGCGCAACTTTGGTTTTAGAAGTGTGGGGAGGGTATAATTATTATTATTCATTCTTTTTGTTTATTTTTTATTTAATTTATACCCATTTTTCTCCACAATTTCGATCCTGTCTCATCGCTGCAACTCCCCAACGGGCTCGGGAGGCGAAGATCGAGTCCTCCGAAACATGACCTGCTAAACCGCGATTCTTAACACCCGCCTGCACCAATATGTCGGAGGAAACACCGTTCAACTGGCCACCGAGGCCAGACTGCAGGCACCCGGCCCGCCACAAGGAGTTGCTAGAGTGCTATGAGCCAAGTAAAGCCCCCCCGGCCAAACCTTCCCCTAACCCTGATGACGCTGGGCCAATTGTGCGCCACCCTATGGGACTCAAGATAACGGCCGGCTGTAACACAGCCCAGGATCGAACCCGGGTCTGTAGTGACGCCTCTAGCATTGCGAAGCTGCGCCACTTGGGAGGCCCATTATTGATATTATTTGACTTTTTTTATCCAGTCAGATAAACTCTACAAACAGCCTACCCGACTCCATGTAAGATAGTCTACACCTTCACAATAAATCCATTATCTATTTTAGACCGGGAAGCATGATATGAAGAAAAAGTAGTCTGTTTCAGAAGAACAGAATAGCATAGTTCTTATGTTAGGTCCTGATGTGGCTAAGCCAAATGGCTGTGGGCTACACTAGTTAATTTAGCAGACAAGATTTGCTTATAATTCAGTGGCATTGTTTTATATTATAGTATGAAGAATACAATTGAACAAAGCTGAATAAAATATAAATATTTTCTCCAAATGATTTGAGAGAGTGAACACATGCAGCTATTCTGTGTTGAGGGGTCAACCAAGAAACTGGTCCTCCTATATGTTTCAGTTAGAGTTAAATCAAATCAAATCAAATCACATGATGAAGTCTACAGGTCCTCCTATATGTTTCAGTTAGAGTTAAATCAAATCAAATCAAATCACATGTTATTGGTCACATGATGTAGTCTACAGGTCCTCCTATATGTTTCAGTTAGTTAAATCAAATCACATGATGTAGTCTACAGGTCCTCCTATATGCTTCAGTTAGAGTTAAATCAAATCACATGATGTAGTCTACAGGTCCTCCTATATGTTTCATTTAGCGTTAAATCAAATCAAATCAAATCACATTTTATTGGTCACATGATGTAGTCTACAGGTCCTCCTATATGTTTCAGTTAGAGTTAAATCAAATCAAATCACATTTTATTGGTCACATACACATGGTTAGCAGATGTTCATGCGAGTGTAGCGAAATGCTTGTGCTTCTAGTTCCGACAATGCAGTAATAACCAACGAGTAATCTAACCTAACAATTATACACACAAAACCTTATACACACAAGTGTAAAGGGATAAAGAATATGTACATAAAGATATATGAATGAGTGATGGTACAGAGCGGCATAGGCAAGACGCAGTAGATGGTATCGAGTACAGTATATACATATGAGATGAGTATGTAAACAAAGTGGCATAGTTTAAAGTGGCTAGTGATACATGTATTACATAAAGATGCAGTAGATGATATAGAGTAGAGTATATACATATACATATGAGATGAATAATGTAGGGTATGTAAACATTATATTAAGTGGCATTGTTTAAAGGGGCTAGTGATACATTTTTTACATCAATTTCCAATATTAAAGTGGCTGGAGTTGAGTCAGTATGTTGGCAGCAGCCACTCAATGTTAGTGGTGGCTGTTTATAAGTCTGATGGCCTTGAGATAGAAGCTGTTTTTCAGTCTCTCGTTCCCTACTTTGATGCACCTGTACTGACCTCGCCTTCTGGATGATAGCAGGGTGAACAGGCAGTGGCTCGGGTGGTTGTTGTCCTTGATGATCTTTATGGCCTTCCTGTGACATCGGGTGGTGTAGGTGTCCTGGAGGGCAGGTATTTTGCCCCCGGTGATGCGTTGTGCAGACCTCACTACCCTCTGGAGAGCCTTGCGGTTCTGGGCGGAGCAGTTTCCGTACCAGGCGGTGATACAGCCCGACAGGATGCTCTCGATTGTGCATCTGTAGAAGTTTGTGAGTGCTTTTGGTGACAAGCCAAATTTCTTCAGCCTCCTGAGGTTGAAGAGGCGCTGCCGTGCCTTCTTCACAACGCTGTCTGTGTGGGTGGACCAATTCAGTTTGTCTGGGATGTGTACGCCGAGGAACTTAAAACTTACTACCCTCTCCACTACTGTCCCATCGATGCGGATAGGGGGGTGTTCCCTCTGCTGTTTCCTGAAGTCCACAATCATCTCCTTTGTTTTGTTGACGTTGAGTGTGAGGTTATTTTCCTGACACCACACTCCAAGGGCCCTCACCTCCTCCCTGTAGGCCATCTCGTCGTTGTTGGTAATCAAGCCTACCACTGTAGTGTCGTCCACAAACTTGATGATTGAGTTGGAGGCGTGCGTGGCCACGCAGTTGTGGGTGAACAGGGAGTACAGGAGAGGGCTCAGAACGCAGCCTTGTGGGGCCCCAGTGTTGAGGATCAGCGGGGTGGAGATGTTGTTACCTACCCTCACCACCTGGGGGCGGCCCATCAGGAAGTCCAGTACCCAGCTGCACAGGGCGGGGTCGAGACCCAGGGTCTCGAGCTTGATGACAAGTTTGGAGGTTACTATGGTGTTAAATGCTGAGCTGTAGTCGATGAACAGCATTCTCACATAGGCATTCCTCTCGTCCAGATGGGTTAGGGCAGTGTGCAGTGTGGGTGCGATTGCGTCGTCTGTGGACCTATTGGGGCGGTAAGCAAATTGGAGTAGGTCTAGGGTGTCAGGTAGGGTGGAGGTGATATGGTCCTTGACTAGTCTCTCAAAGCACTTCATGATGACGGAAGTGAGTGCTACGGGGCGGTAGTCGTTTAGCTAAGTTACCTTAGATTTCTTGGCAACAGGAACAATGGTGGCCCTCTTGAAGCATGTGGGAACACCAGACTGGGATAGGGATTGGTTAAATATGTCCGTAAACACACCAGCCAGCTGGTCTGCGCATGCCATGAGGACACGGCTGGGGATGCCATCTGGGCCTGCAGCCTTGCAAGGATTAACACGTTTAAATGTTTTACTCATGTCGGCTGCAGTGAAGGAGAGCACGCAGGTTTTGATAGCGGGCCGTGTCAGTGGCACTGTATTGTCCTCAAAGCGAGCAAAAAAGTTATTTAGTCTGTCTGGGAGCAAGACATCCTGGTCCGCAAACGGGCTGGTTTTCTTTTTGTAATCCGTGATTGACTGTAGACCCTGCCACATACCTCTTGTGTATGAGCCGTTGAATTGCGACTCTTCTTTGTCTCTATACTGACGCTTAGCTTGTTTGATAACCTTGCGGAGGGAATAGCTACACTGTTTGTATTCTGTTATGTTTCCGGTCACCTTGCCCTGGTTAAAAGCAGTGTTTTGCGCTTTCAGTTTCGCGCGAATGCTGCCATCAATCCACGGTTTCTGTTTTAGGAAGGTTTTAATCATTGCTGTGGGCATAACATCGCAGATGCACTTTCTAATGAACTCGCTCACCGAATCAGTGTATTCGTCAATGTTGTTGTTGGACGCAATGCGGAACATATCCCAATCCACGCGATCGAAGCAGTTATTATTGTAACTTCAGTTGGGCTATATGTTTTGATTTTTACTACGTTGTTAGACTGCATGATGAGCCTCTAATGATGGTTTGAAAAAAGACGCTTGAAAAGCATGAGCTCTGCTTTGTTTTTTGCACAGGCTGTACACACTACATCAGTCACTCATTCACCATTTGACAAGCACTTGATAATGCCTAGAATTTCACGGCGGCATCCCCTTAGTGGCTTTAACGCACCCTGAAAAATCCATGCCTTTTGCAGCCCGGAGTGCTGCGTTGTGCCCTTCTCCTTGAGTGTGCTGCCAAATCTCACAGGCTACAAGTTAAGACACATCGGGGACGCAACTGCGTGCATCCTTATCCAATTCCGAGGTGTTTTTTGAAGATATTGGAAGAACTGTTCATATTTACTTTTTGTCAGCCAACAAGATAAGATGAGTAGGCCTAACAAACAGCAAAAGCACTAGCCTATGTCAATCTACTATTCTACATAGTACAAAGGTCGACCTATTCTATGCGAGAAATAAATATTCCAAACATAGTCTGGGACAGTTGTGGGATGCGATAGATCCCAAATTAATACAACCACTAGCATAAAAAAATATGTTTTTATGCAATGTGGCAGATGCAACAGATCAGAACGTTAAGCTTAAAATGTTGATAAACTATTAGTCTATTTCTTCACATTATATAAGTGCAGCAATGCGCAGACGGCAGAAGGCAAATGTTCCATTAGTGGGAAACACCATTATCAAAGTGACTGCAAAAGCAATTATGCAATGAATGCTTTTATTATTAAAGTGCATTTTTATGGCAAAAAATGTCATCCGCAAAATTGAAAGTCACGCGCTGCTTATGTATGCCAGTTAGTATGTATGTAAAGCGGATCAATGTGCTTAATTTTAAGAAGTGCTTTGGCCACTTTAGTTGTGATACAAACCTTATTAAAACATATAGGCCTTTGGGCTAAGCTACATGAGGTGTGATACTAACCTTATTAAAACATATAGGCCTTTGGGCTAAGCTACATGAGGTGTGATACTATGAATTGAACAAGTTGCAAAAAAACACACTGTTTCTTATGCTGGGCATAATTCACAAGTGATAGGCTAATATTGTTACCCATCACTGTCACGACTCCGCCGAAGTTGGCTCCCCTGCCTGTTCGGGCGGTGCTCGGCGGTCATCGTCACCGGCCTACTAGCCGCCACCGATCCTTTTCCCTTTTCTGTTAGTTTAGTCTAATGAGTTGCACCTGTTCCTATTTGTGTTTTCTTGATTTGCTTTCCTATTTAAGCTTGTGTAGCCCACCCTTGTTTGTGTGGGATTATATTTAGTTCACTTCTTGTATCGGAGGTGTTATTGTGCTCCGGACCGTTGTTACCCTGTGTTTGGGTTGGTCTGTGTTTTCCACCCTGTGTTTGGGTTGGTCTGTGTTTTGGGTTGGTCTGTGTTTTGGGTTGGTCTGTGTTTTGGGTTGGTCTGTGTTTGGGTTGGTCTGTGTTTTGGGTTGGTCTGTGTTTGGGTTGGTCTGTGTTTTGGGTTGGTCTGTGTTTTGGGTTGGTCTGTGTTTTCCACCCTGTGTTTGGGTTGGTCTGTGTTTTCCACCCTGTGTTTGGGTTGGTCTGTGTTTTCCACCCTGTGTTTGGGTTGGTCTGTGTTTGGGTTGGTCTGTGTTTTCCACCCTGTGTTTGGGTTGGTCTGTGTTTGGGTTGGTCTGTGTTTTCCACCCTGTGTTTGGGTTGGTCTGTGTTTTCCACCCTGTGTTTGGGTTGGTCTGTGTTTGGCTGCCCTGTGTTTGGGTTGGTCTGTGTTTGGCTGCCCTGTGTTTGGGTTGGTCTGTGTTTGGGTTGGTCTGTGTTTTCCACCCTGTGTTTGGGTTGGTCTGTGTTTGGGTTGGTCTGTGTTTTCCACCCTGTGTTTGGGTTGGTCTGTGTTTTCCGCCCTGTGTTTGGGTTGGTCTGTGTTTTCCACCCTGTGTTTGGGTTGGTCTGTGTTTGGGTTGGTCTGTGTTTGGCTGCCCTGTGTTTGGGTTGGTCTGTGTTTGGCTGCCCTGTGTTTGGGTTGGTCTGTGTTTGGGTTGGTCTGTGTTTTCAGCCCTGTGTTTGGGTTGGTCTGTGTTTTCAGCCCTGTGTTTGGGTTGGTCTGTGTTTGGGTTGGTCTGTGTTTGGGTTGGTCTGTGTTTGGGTTGGTCTGTGTTTTGGGTAGGTCTGTGTTTGGGTTGGTCTGTGTTTGGGTTGGTCTGTGTTTGGGTTGGTCTGTGTTTGGGTTGGTCTGTGTTTTCCACCCTGTGTTTGGGTTGGTCTGTGTTTGGGTTGGTCTGTGTTTTGGGTTGGTTTGTGTTTGGGTTGGTCTGTGTTTGGGTTGGTCTGTGTTTTCAGCCCTGTGTTTGGGTTGGTCTGTGTTTTCCACCCTGTGTTTGGGTTGGTCTGTGTTTTGGGTTGGTCTGTGTTTGGGTTGGTCTGTGTTTTCCACCCTGTGTTTGGGTTGGTCTGTGTTTAGGTTGGTCTGTGTTTGGGTTGGTCTGTGTTTTCCACCCTGTGTTTGGGTTGGTCTGTGTTTGGGTTGGTCTGTGTTTTCCACCCTGTGTTTGGGTTGGTCTGTGTTTGGGTTGGTCTGTGTTTGGGTTGGTCTGTGTTTTGGGTTGGTCTGTGTTTGGGTTGGTCTGTGTTTGGGTTGGTCTGTGTTTTCAGCCCTGTGTTTGGGTTGGTCTGTGTTTTCCGCCCTGTGTTTGGGTTGGTCTGTGTTTTCAGCCCTGTGTTTGGGTTGGTCTGTGTTTGGGTTGGTCTGTGTTTTCAGCCCTGTGTTTGGGTTGGCCTGTGTTTCGGTTGGTCTGTGTTTTCCACCCTGTGTTTGGGTTGGTCTGTGTTTTCCACCCTGTGTTTGGGTTGGTCTGTGTTTGGGTTGGTCTGTGTTTGGGTTGGTCTGTGTTTTCCACCCTGTGTTTGGGTTGGTCTGTGTTTTCAGCCCTGTGTTTTGGGCATGACCATTTTGTGCCGGATTAAAGTGCATTTCTCCGTGAACCCTCTGCTCTCTGCGCCTGATTCCTACCTTCCCCAACATGAGCTCCTGGGCTCTCATGAGGTGTTTGAAACGATTTTGCATTGATATCAGAGTGATTAGAGTGACAATAGAGTGCTGAGTACCAGGCAGTTAGCAAGTTTGGTAGGCTACTAATGACCAGCAGCAGCATCAGAGCTGGGAGAAGCCTAAATACCAAGACTAAACGGTCATGTGGTATTTGACTACCTTAATAAAGACTCATGACCGCTGGTGTGACGGTAATACGGTCACCGCAACAGCCCAAGCCCCCCCCTGTCCCCAGTGAAGGTTGCGCCCCTGTATCTTAGTGTACAGTACATGTATATATGCTTGGAGGGCATTCTGTACTTATTTGGATTCAATATGGTCTAATCAGTGTTCATCTCATATCCGGTATACGGTCTGATATACCACGGCTGTTAGCCAATCAGCATTCAGGTCTCGAACTACCCAGTTTATAATCAGTGTTCTCCTTTGTTCTGCTTGTTATGCTTTAACTGGGTCATGTGACTAATATGTTTCCTCACATATTTATTAATTGATTGAGAGAATCTGGAAGTAAGCAAACTAACCAAACCAGATCAATACCCGAGTTGTGATCCCCTGGAGAGTTGTTGGAAAGGCTGAAAACAACTTCAAATAAATTATGTAACATGTTTTCATCTTAAGGGATGTTTCTTAACTTTTTTGTGAGATATTTCTGTATTGATTAGGGAGATTGTTGGGTTTAGAAGCTGAATTACAATACTTGAGTCTATATTTGTTGTGACCCCATCTTGGAGTTGTCTGAAAGACTGAAAATTACTTAAAAATTGAAAAATATGTTTACTAAAGGGCATTCAGTAACATAACTGTCAATGACCAATATAAAGCTGGCTTTAAAGGTAATTGTTATTTAAACCGACCCTTTTCAATTGAATTGAATCATGCGGTTCTCATGTAACGTACCTCACATTCTATTGCAGCCTGTCTCTCCTTCCATTGTCTACAACGTGAGAGCACCGTGAGAGCACCATGAGAGCACTCTGAACCTGACGTGCTTTGATTTGTGTTTTCCTGCAAGCAGCAATTTGTTACTCTCCTCGTTGTTATTCACTTTCATTGTAGAGCAGTGTGTAACATATGGAAGCTGCCTGGTCTCACAGACTTTAATCTCAACATCAAACAGGGAATGGTGCTTCACCATAGATGCATGGGGGGCGTAGACCAGATACGCAACATATGTAGTCATTGACGCCCATTACATGTATAGCGCTACGTCATGTTTATGCAGGCATTATGGCTACACAGCCAGGAGTTTTTCCTGGTCAGGTTACCTGGTCATAAATAACGCCAGGCCTTATTTTCGAGTCATCACTGGGTCCATGAGTTTTTCCTAGGCAGATTGCTCAAGAGAAACGTATAAATTGGACCTCTATCCATGTCCTGAGGACATCGGGAAATGCCTTCAAAACCGTCCACAAGGGACAACAGTGAGAGCTATTACCATCAAGTAGGTTGCGTGTTCAATCCCATTGGTGGACATTCGTTTTTAGTTTTGGGGGTTTTATCCCTATCCCAAACCTTATCCCTTAACTTAACCATTCGGAATGAGTGCCTAACTTAATGTTTTAACCCTATCCAAAGCCTTAACCCTTAACCTTCTAAATTTGACATTAAGAGCAACTTCAAGATTTGACGTTTGGAAAAACAGAATGATATGAGATAACCCAGGTTGTCAGAAACACTTTGAAACGTGACGTTCGAAGCAACTCCGGAGACTGTGAGAGCGTGTTGTTGTTTCCAGGTCATGTGAACTGACCAGGAAAAACTCCTGGCCCTAGTCATAACCTCTGTGTGACATTGTCATAAACTTGACGTAGGGTCCTGATTATGACAGAACACACAGGTGAAGAGTCACTGCGGTGCTTGCCCAAAACGCTGAGGCACTTTATATAGAATCCATCCAAACAGAGTTGGTCTCATTGAATCAGCAGCAAAACTAATCACACGCTAAACGGGGCCACCTGGAGGAGGGATTTAAAGAGTGTGTGTGTGGACAAGGTTTGGCTCTGCTGTCATGGCTTAACTATATAGATTAGATACAGTAATGTCACCTGTTGGATGGAGGAGATAGTGGTAATGTGGATAAAGTTTCCTGATTGGCCAGGTCGACCTGTTGGTCCATACCTCACGGGGTTAATCACCAGACACAGTCTCATTCATTCATTGTGACGTCTCCACGGCGATATCATTCCATAAGCGACGCAAGGCAAATCAATTGGACAGACCTCACCGATGATACAGAACCTTGAGAAAATGATTGATTGTACAGATCGGTTGCTGAAATAGTGTGTGTGTGTGTGTGTGTGTGTGTGTGTACATTTCTTGTTGTAACAGGATAACCACGGGTCCAAATGGAACATTTATTTAATCTTGGCTATTTACAGTTGTCCCTTTGGGCAGCTTGTCGGAGCTTGTTTGAGCAAGTGAAAGAAACAGAGAACACAGCAACACTCAGAGACTTTTGGCATGAATACTTTTTAACCCCTAGAACGATTCAGAGACTTGACCTCTGTGGCAAATGAGCCTGTCAGTTATTCAATTATTGTCCATGTACTTAAGCCAAGCACAGGGTTTGGCCAAGTTTAATAAAAAAAATAAACAATATGATAAAACCCCAAATAAATAAACAAATAAATGAGTTATTTAATATATAGCAGATACAATAGATTTACAGACAGGTAGACACAGGTCAAACAAACATATGTACTGTAAACTCCAGCTAAAAGACCAATGCAAAGTCAAAATCATGAACTCGTCGTAGCTGCACCACTTCAATACGAGAAGTCGTTGTCCTGACTTGGCTTTAAGTCAACCAACACACTGACATCTAAAGCCTCCATTTTGTGCGTACATTCTCCTGTGCTATACGTTGGGATAAACGCCGACGTTCTGTTACCGTGGAGATAATGCATGATGCAGCGGGATGAGGCAGAGGTCATGTACAGAACGGAGGAGTTTATCCCGCTTATACCACAGTTTCCAACAAACAATATTAAAGCACACATTTATCGATATAAATAACAATCATGATATTTTCAGTGATTTCATACTTTCATCTTTCCACTAAATCTGGTCGTAGTTCTATCGCTGTTGTTCATTGTTTTTGTTCTATATCTATGGACAAGACCCATTGCTATTTGTATTTATTTTTATTTCCATGCTGTCTGTTAACGTTCTTATCCCTTGCTTTCTAGCTAGCCAACCACGGCGAACACAGTCACGTCAACATCTGCAGCCAGAATTAACAGAAAAGTAGCCACATTTGCGTTTAAGCTGTTTTCTACTGACATTCATTTGGATACATCCATAACAATGAGCTGATGATGTGTGATTTTGCCTGGCAGAGAAAAGTTTCCCTTCTCGTAGGGGCACCTTTCCTTCTTTTTTTGTACGAGGAGATCGCATTGCATATCAAACACAAGGCTAGAAGCTAGCTAAATCATTTGTTGTTAGCAAACCTGCCAATATGACAACCTAAATCAATATCAGTGACTGAAAACAGGTCAAACTAGAAACATGTGGATTTGACAGCATAGAAATTCATGTTCATTCCATCACTCACCACGTTAGGTCATCAGATGTCTCTGCAAAAACAAAATGAATGCTAGCTAGCTAGGTTCTCGTTGGACCTGCGTTTACATTGTATCCAGTAATCGGTTTGTGTGGTTGCTAGTTTAGCTTTCTGTAACTTTGTAGCTTGTGCAGTGCTTTATACTGCGTCTTGATCTTGTTTAATGCCCATTCTAGATTGCCCTTCCAGCCAATCAGAAAAGAGTATTCAACAATGCTGTGGTATGAAATTAAATTGTGCTCGTTTAATGGTCACAGCATATAGTGAGAGAACATAATTTATTTCATATTTTGAATTGGTCCTTATCAAAACTGGCCTCCGTCATTGTTCATGTGTGGTTTTATTCGTTGTCATTCTTTGCTTCCCTAATCACTCTCAGTGTGGGGTTCCATCCACAACACCTTGTCCCTGTCACAATGTAGTAGTGCGTGAGGTATATGTTCCATTCCGGAACACCTTGTCCCTGTCACAATGTAGTAGTGCGTGAGGTATATGTTCCATTCCGGAACACCATATCAGATGCCAGACATTCCTTAGGGAAGTCTTTCTGTCCATTGGTGGCCTGTCTCTTCAGGGCTACAGCACGGTAGTCCACCTGTTCACAGTCCAGCCCAGACTCCAACCAACGGAAACACACAATCCTCTGGAACGACCGGCGGAAGTTATCCGACACAAAGCCATAGAGGATCGGGTTGGCGCCGCTGTTGGCATAACTTAGGATGACGAAGAGCTGGGTGACAATGGGGTTGGGAGGGTGGTGGAACACGCTGACCAGCTGGACGATGTAGAAAGGCATCCAGCAGAGGACAAAAACCGCCACCACACACACCACCATCCGTGTGATCTTTTTCTCAGAGCGTCGCCGCTGCAGCCAACCGGCTTTCAGCCCGACCGCCCGCATGCGCGCCACCATCAGGCAGTAGCAGAGGCAGATTGCGCCCACAGGAAGCAGGAAGCCGAGCAGGAAGGTGTAGACCACGAACGCCTCCGACCACGCTGCCTCAGGCCACAGAAAGTTGCAGTCCACACCGCCGTCCTGCGCCGGGACCGTGTCGGCAAAAATTATAATGGGGAGGATGACGAGGAGCGAGAGGCCCCACACGCAGACGTTGACTACTTTGGCAACAGTCGGTCGGCGGTAGCGGGCAGCCTTGATAGGGTGAACCACGGCCACGTATCGATCCACGCTCAACACCGTCAGACAGAAGATGGACGTAAACATGTTAATGCCATCCACGCTCAACACCAGACGGCACATGAGCGAGCCAAATGGCCAATGACGTACAGCCGCCGATGTCGCCAGAAACGGCACACTCAACATAAACAGTTCATCTGCAATTGCCAGATTCAATATATAAATATTGGTGGCGGTTTTCATCTTGGCGTACTTAAGGATAACGTAGATAACCATGGTGTTGCCTGTTAGACCCACGCAGCAGACCAGGGCGTAGATGGAGGGGATGATGATCTTGCTGGTGTCAGGTTCCTGGTCGTAGTCCTCATAGTCTAGGCTGGAGTTGTAGGGGAAGTCAGTGGGGTATGCTGGGTAGTTTCTGGTCCCATTGGCGGCCATGTTGTCCATTTTGTCCAGTTTACCTCAATTTTGGGTTTATCCTACTGGGAGTTAAGATCTGACTTTGTGTATATAATTTTTTATACAACGGCTGGGTCTAATCCTGAATGCTGATTGGTTAAAATCACATTCCAACCGGTGTCTTTTCCCACAAGTTACCACCGGCTAAATCTATGAGTCTCTATGTCACATTATAGAATATAGTACACTTCTCAATGTGCTTAGCTGGCTCTTCGTTACCGCCAAAGTGTTGCTTTAGTGTAAAGTACCATGGGTCTCTGTTAAACTCCTTTAAAGGGGTCAAAAAGGAGGGAGGAAGGAGCAGCAGGAGCAGGGGAGATCCTCATTCTTTGTATACTGTAGGTGCGGCTCTGAAGAGAATGTAATATCTGTTCAATCTCTTATCTCAGGGTCCATAGATGGGGTTAATCTGAACTAAATCAGAGTCCTCGAGTCTCTCTCAGTTCTCATGTTTCCCAGGGATTTCTAATTATAGAACCCAGCTCCTCAACCAACCGATAAGGGCACTGAAGCAATTTAGGAGGCTGAAACAATGAATTCTTGGCAGCCAAATGCTTAACATTCCATATTCATTCACAAATAAACTCACATCTTATTACCCATCTGTTTGTAAGTGGTTCTTAGGAGTATTTTCTTTCATTAAAATCAGGCAAGGTTTCTGGGTATCACTCAAAACTTGGCCAAGGGAGAACATTCCTTAGGATTACAATGTCCTGTTGGAGAGAATTCTGGAGTGGTTGGGAGTTGTTCTGCCCTGTTCTGTCTGGTCCGTCCCAGCTGGTCCAATGGCACACTCAGGAATGGTGTGTGGTAAGAAGTGTTGCGGTGAATTCTGCACCTTCACCATTCTGTGTCTGTGTGGATAGAGGGGTGATTATTTCATCGTTACACCCAGGCTGAACAAGTCCATGTAAATCACTGGCTTTTGGTTTGAGCTCTTCCCTGCTACACCGCCATTTTTCTTTGAGTCCAGGAAGCCTGTAAGAAAACACAAAGAGCAAATCACTTGCATAGTCCCTAAAGGAACTCCAACCAAAACAGCAGAAGAGTTCTGGCTCTAAGAGCTCTGAGGTTTCTTTAGATGTAGCTACCCCATGGGGCAGATCAGCGTCAACATTGCAGATAGACCATGGGTTCTTTCAAAGTAATTGTTTGCATTATTTCTAATCCACCTAGTTCTTTAAAATAAAAATAAAAAAGACATTACCACCCTTCAATTGATTAGAGTAAGCGAATGGATGGACAACAATACGTCTTCTGCTGATACTTACTACGATTACATATACAGTACACTAATCTTAATTCTAACCCTCAGATGTCTACAGACTAACCAATATTTCCCAGTACACTACCATTTTACTATTTATTTATATTTTTCTGTGATGTCTTACGAGGGTCTTGAACCTCTCCATTTGGACCATTTGTAAAAAATAAATAAAAAAATAAATCAACTTTATCTAAGAGTATAATAATATTTCCCCATTGATCGATGGTGGTTGTTCAGATCTCCTAACAGTACTGTTTGTAGGTCCATCTGAACACAGACATTATGACTTAACAACCACTCCTGGACCTGATGGTGGTTGTTCAGATCTCCTAACAGTACTGTTTGTAGGTCCATCTGAACACAGACATTATGACTTAACAACCACTCCTGGACCTGATGGTGGTTGTTCAGATCTCCTAACAGTACTGTTTGTAGGTCCATCTGAACACAGACATTATGACTTAACAACCACTCCTGGACCTGATGGTGGTTGTTCAGATCTCCTAACAGTACTGTTTGTAGGTCCATCTGAACACAGACATTATGACTTAACAACCACTCCTGGACCTGATGGTGGTTGTTCAGATCTCCTAACAGTACTGTTTGTAGGTCCATCTGAACACAGACATTATGACTTAACAACCACTCCTGGACCTGACTCCAAAAGCGAGCCATCGAAGGACATCACCAAAAGAGATCAGTTGATTCTGTTTCCTCATGGCAGAGTCTGAACAGGGCTGACTGTTGAATTCCCCGTATATTGCGCATTCTTTTTGTGGCAAGAATTGTATTTAATAGTTTACATTGAAAAGACAAGGTTGATGCATCAATTGTTGTTTTGTATAGCTGTTCATCAACCAGTTTGTGATTATTCCATAGAGAAGAAAACATTCGGCCTTGAGAGTCTTCCTGTCTCTCTGCACCTTAATGGAACAAACAGGTCATTGAGGTCACATGATCACAGCAAGCTACAATTCCATGTCGCCTTCGTATTTCCCAGTCGTCACACCGACATGACATTCTATGAATTCCCTGTAGTGTTTGTACAAGACTGAATAGTCATAAGGGGAAATGACATCTGTATAACCTAGCTTGTTTTTGTTTGAGTGTGTGAGTGCACCTGTGAGGTCGCCTCTCTCCTCGTCCAATTACAGCCGGATGTGAGAGGCAGAGAGGCTCCTTTGACAGCTAGCTGAACAGAATTAAGATGTTCAAAGCTGTCTACACACGAACAGGATAAAGACTGAACAGACACCCCCTCCTCCCTCTCTTTCCACCACCCTCTCCTCCACTCCCCAACCAACAGAACAGCTAACGGGCCCAGTCATAAGAAAGCAGGAATATAATTGCATTTGTGGCTGGAATATGACATTCTGTTTGAATGCCAGTTTTTCCTTTATTAAAGAAATATAAATGAATATCCCATTTAGCAGATGATTTTATCAAAAGCGACTGACAGTCACGTGTGCATCCATACAGAATACCGAGGCTGATAGCAAAATAGTGCAAGACTGCGTGCGTGTATGTTCGTATTTGTGTGTGTGTGTGTGTGTATATACACGTGTGTGTGTGCGCGAATTTGTGTGTGTGTGTGTGTGAATGTCTGCGCATGCGTGAGTGTGTGTTTGTGTATGTCTGCGCATGTGTGTGTCCGTATATGTGTGTGTGTGCGTGTATGTGTGTGCATGTGTGTGTGTGCGTGTATGTGTGTGCATGTGTGTGTGTGCTCGTGTGTGTATGCATGTGTGTGTGTGCGCGTGTGTGTATGCATGTGTGTGTGTGCGTATGTGTGTGTATGTGTGTGCATGTGTGTGTGTGCGTGCGTGTATGTGCGTGCGTGTATGTGTGTGCGTGTATGTGTGTGCATGCGTGAGTGTGTGTATGTGTGCGCGTGTGTGTGCATGTGTGTGTATGTGTGAGTGTGTATATGTGTGAGTGTGTGTATGTGTGAGTGTGTGTATGTGTGAGTGTGTGTATGTGTGAGTGTGTATATGTGTGAGTGTGTATATGTGTATATGTGTGAGTGTGTATATGTGTGAGTGTGTATATGTGTGAGTGTGTGTATGTGTGAGTGTGTATATGTGTGAGTGTGTATATGTGTGAGTGTGTATATGTGTGAGTGTGTATGTGTGTGAGTGTGTATGTGTGTGAGTGTGTATGTGAGTGAGTGTGTATGTGTGTGAGTGTGTATATGTGTGAGTGTGTATATGTGTGAGTGTGTATATGTGTGAGTGTGTATGTGTGTGAGTGTGTATGTGAGTGAGTGTGTATGTGTGTGAGTGTGTATATGTGTGAGTGTGTATATGTGTGAGTGTGTATATGTGTGAGTGTGTATATGTGTGAGTGTGTATGTGTGTGAGTGTGTATGTGAGTGAGTGTGTATGTGTGTGAGTGTGTATGTGTGTGAGTGTGTATATGTGTGAGTGTGTATATGTGTGAGTGTGTATATGTGTGAGTGTGTATATGTGTGAGTGTGTGTATGTGTGAGTGTGTGTATGTGTGAGTGTGTGTATGTGTGAGTGTGTGTATGTGTGAGTGTGTATATGTGTGAGTGTGTGTATGTGTGAGTGTGTGTATGTGTGAGTGTGTAAATGTGTGAGTGTGTGTATGTGTGTGTGTGCGTATGTGTGTGTGTGCGTGTGTGTATGTGAGTGTGTATATGTGTGAGTGCGTATATGTGTGAGTGTGTATATGTGTGAGTGTGTATATGTGTGAGTGTGTATATGTGTGAGTGTGTGTATGTGAGTGTGTATGTGTGTGAGTGTGTGTATGTGTGTGTGTGCTTATGTGTGTGTGTGTGTATGTGTGAGTGTATATGTGTGAGTGTGTATATGTGTGAGTGTGTATATGTGTGAGTGTGTGTATGTGAGTGTGTATATGTGTGAGTGTGTATATGTGTGAGTGTGTATATGTGTGAGTGTGTATATGTGTGAGTGTGTATGTGTGAGTGTGTATATGTGTGAGTGTGTATGTGTGAGTGTGTATATGTGTGAGTGTGTATATGTGTGAGTGTGTATATGTGTGAGTGTGTATATGTGTGAGTGTGTGAGTGTGTGTATGTGTGAGTGTGTATATGTGTGAGTGTGTATATGTGTGAGAGTGTGTATATGTGTGAGTGTGTATGTGTGTGAGTGTGTATATGTGTGAGTGTGTATATGTGTGAGTGTGTATATGTGTGAGTGTGTATATGTGTGAGTGTGTATATGTGTGAGTGTGTATATGTGTGAGTGTGTATATGTGTGAGTGTGTATATGTGTGAGTGTGTATGTGTAGCTGGCAGGGCAAGGCAGAACTGTAGAGGTATGAAGTGAGCATTAACACTGTGGCTTGTGATATTGCTGATCTCTATCACCAATCATCACGTATATTTTATTGTTTCTTTAAGGGTCACCTTCTCCCGTTCCATATTGCCTGAGTCACGGCGCCAATTCTCCTCACAGCGGTACTAGACTACCAGGCATGATAAACAAGACTGAGCTGAAGGTATGGTACAGTGGAAGGCAACTAGATTCAGCCGAGGGCAGATGGTCGGGGGGGCTGGAACAGAATTATAATACATTTGTCAAATACTCATTTACCACATCTAAGCCCCACAAGAGGTTGTATTCGAAAATAACAATTTCATACCTTGATTACGGTGAAAAAAAATCAAGTCTCATTTTGTATTTGTGGGACTACTTGGGAACAGATTTTCTAAATCAAAACAGATTTTGTTTGCTGATATTTAATTTTTTTAAACTAGAAAATAAATAAATCACTCCCAGGCTGGTTTTGGCTCGCGGGAAGCCTATTGCCGACCTGTTGACCCCTGGTATAGGGTGAAGTTAATAGTTATGGTTAGGATTTGGGGAGAGCAAGCTGATCCTAGATCAGTCCCTGGGGGATTCTTCTACCCAGAGCAGAGAAGGAGAACACAGTGCACCGTCTCTTCCCCCAGGAAGGAAGCATAGAAATAGGTTAACCAGTAAAGGTTGTGAAGTAATTAAGTCGCTAATATGAGTCACTCATTTATTTTGATCTCACCGGCTCTTGAGGACAAGAGCTTGGATTAGCGATATAGGCACACCTTGAGGACGAGAGCTTGGATTAGCGATATAGGCACACATTGAGGACGAGAGCTTGGATTAGCGATATAGGCTCATTTTGAGGATGAGAGCTTGGATTCGCAATACAGGCTCATTTTGAGGATGAGAGCTTGGATTAGCAATATAGGCTCCATTTGAGGACGAGAGCTCGGATTAACGATATAGGCACACCTTGAGGACGAGAGCTTGGATTAGCGATATAGGCACACATTGAGGACGAGAGCTTGGATTAGCGATATAGGCTCATTTTGAGGATGAGAGCTTGGATTCGCAATACAGGCTCATTTTGAGGATGAGAGCTTGGATTCGCAATACAGGCTCATTTTGAGGATGAGAGCTCGGATTAGCGATATACTGTAGAGTCCTCTTGAGAACGAGAGTTTGGATTAGCGCTGTAGGCTCCTCGAGGACGAGAGCTTTGATTAGAACTATAGGCACTACGTAGGGTTTTGATTAGAACTATAGGCACTACGTAGGGTTTTGATTAGAACTATAGGCACTACGTAGGGTTTTGATTAGAACTATAGGCACTACGTAGGGTTTTGATTAGAACTATAGGCACTACGTAGGGTTTTGATTTGAACTATAGGCACTACGTAGGGTTTTGATTTGAACTATAGGCACTACGTAGGGTTTTGATTTGAACTATAGGCACTACGTAGGGTTTTGAGGGGGAAGATTGACGTAAAGCATTCAAAGGCAATAATAAAATTCATGCCACGCATGTTCTCTGAACACTCAGCAAAACAGATATTGATGAATGTAGGAGGGAGAGAGAAAGAGAGAAAGGGAGGGGAGGAGATGGACAGCTGGATAAGCATCGTCTAGCAATGATAGGAGAGAGAGAGCAAGAGAGAGAGCGAGAGAAACTACAGGAAGAAGACACATGGTGTAAATTAATATATGAGGGAGATGGCAGAGAGAAAATTACTGTGCGAGAGAAAAGATGCGAGACAAACACAGACAGAGATAGAGACAGAGACAGGAACAGCAGGAGAAAATGACATGCAAAGGGTGTGTATCAGAGGGAAAGAGAAAGGCTGTGAAAGAGAGCAAAGTAACAGCAGCAGGTCAATATCTCCCATAGAACCCAGTGAATGAAACCTCAGTTTTGAGACACATGACAGTAGACATATCTCCCAGGGGACACCGTCAGACAGGGTTCAACGCCATTACTGCTGACGAATAGAATATTCTTCTACCCGATCCATGTGTCCTATTATGTTCATTGTATTCCTTGTATTCAGTTACTAATGTATAGTAGTATTTATATGTTTTTGTTGTTGAATATATTGATATCTGTACCGTAAAGGGAGCTTGCAAGTAGACATCATTTATACCTGCTCTATGTACGTGACGAATAAACATAGATTTTGATTTGAAATTGAACGCACCTGTATGTTTTATTTCAATAGATAAAGAGCTCGGTGATGACTACTGTATTTGAGTGGGAGACAGATAATAGAAGACAATTCCCTACATCAATATAACCAGTGCTGATTTCTGGCCAACACAAAAAGTCTAATCTTTGTGACTACTCTAAACTAACCACAGTTTACTACAGGGTGTCAATGGGAGATAGTGCCCCCTGGTGGACAGTGAGGGAAACCCCAAAACTCAGGCAATGGTAGTCACAGTGAACCTCTAATAAAACATGCAGATTTTTTCATTGGCGGAGTGGGAGATGGGGTTGGGGGTCAGAGGGACCAAGGAAATTTAATCAGCCAGAAAGTTTCCCAATCAGGTCGACGCAACATCACGTCCATGCGGCAGGTAGCCTAGTGGTTGGAGCATTGGGCCAGTAACCGAAAGGTTGCTGGTTTGAATCCCCGACCTGACAAGGTATAAATCTGTAGTTCTACCCCTGAGCAAGGCACCCACTGTTCCCTGGGCCCTGAAGACTTGGATGTCGATTATGGCAGCCCCCCGCAACTCTCTGATTCAGAGGGGTTGGGTTAAATGCGGAAGACACACTTCAGCTGAAGGTATTCAGTTGTACAACTGACAAGGTCTCCCCCTTTCCCATTTCGAAAGTCCCCTGTGGATGGCAGCGCGACATTAGTCTAAGTTGCTGCCATCTCTAGTCAGTCCACCATCCTTTTAAAACACATTGTTGGGACAGCATCGAGGAAGGTGTAGTTTTGTTTGGGTAATGAAGTTTGGAATGATTTGGGCTGTCTATAGTGGAGGCTGCTGAGTGAGGGGAAGATGGATCATCATGTCTGGAATGGAGTAAATGGAATTGTATCAAACACAAATGGATTTCAGCCATTATTATGAGCCATCCTTCCACTCAGCAGACTCCACTGTCTGTCTGTTTCTCTGTCTGTCTCTCCCACTCTCTCTGCCTTGCTCTGATTGTCTCCCTCTAATCATGCCCTCTCACCCGTTACTATTTATTTCTCCATCACTCACCTCGTCACTCTTCCCCTGACAGGTTCCAGCCACCTTGATTCATCGGAGACAGGCAGCAGCAGTGATAATTCAGGCAGCAGCAGTGATAATTCAGGCAGCAGCAGTGATAATTCTCCGTCCACCGGAGTGCACTGAAACGCCCACCTTTGAAGTTGACAGCAGTGTTTTATGTTGCCGAATGGATATTGTAATATCATACACTATTCATTAGCAGTTCAGGATTTGGTAATGGCCACTCGATCGAGGCACAAATTACACAAATACCATCAAAGTCTATGTTGGTTTTTCATTGAGCAACACCTTGTTAGTCATGTCTATAGTGCTTTTAAAATGGTAAATAAGTCACGGAACCATCATGTAACTACCATATCTGTTTTTATCTAAAAGGCATTATGCAGACACGGTTATTTTGTTAAGCAGATGCAAAGTACACTGTTCCCCATCACACGCACACACACACACACACAGGTTCATTACCACACCTCTATAACATCTCTAAAAGACCTATTTCCTTTCACGTCCTGTATCATTTAATTTGCTTTGGAAAACAAAAGCCACAGCATAATTCCTGCTTTAATGATTCCATAAGTATTCAAATAGTACATTTGTCACCATGCAATTTAGAACCAAACTGGTTTGTGTCATAGTAGTGTTTACGAAATTGCTTCTTCAGAAATGTTCCCCCTATTTTCATATGATCAGTTGGGTGGATTACAAAGTAGTGGGAAAAGGAACTGTGGGGAGAACCCATCTATAAAAAAAAAAGGGGCCGACATTTGTAAGCACTTTATACACTGGATGGGTCCACTGGCTTAAGGTATTCAGAGCCTGGAGCCTTTCCTCATCTCAATGCAATATTGGCATTTCACATAACAGTGAAGTGCTATAGAGAGAGACGGGGATAAGAGAGCCTGACTTGATATATTTAAATATAGAAATAAAGCTCAAGTCAGGCTGTCTTATCCCTGTCTCCCTCAACAGTGTTTGATGGAAGTGGAATTGATGGAAACACTATCCTCTGATGTCTTCAAAGGGCAATCAGAAAGAGAGAAACTGAATGTGACATGCGAAAGTCTCTGTGATTGTATTATCTCATCGAAGTGCACTAAATATACAAAAGTATGTGGACACCCCTTCAAATTATTGGATTTTGCTATTTCAGCCACACCCGTTTGCTGACAGGTGTAGAAAATCGAGAACACAGCCATGCAATCTCCATAGACAAACATACACAATAGAATGGCCTTACTGAAGAGCTCAGTGACTTTCAACGTGGCACCGTCATAGGATGCCACCTTTCCAACAAGTCAGTTCATAAAATTTCTGCACTGCTAGAGCTGCCCCGGTCAACAATAAGTGCTGTTGTTGTGAAGTGGAAATGTCTGAGAGCAACAACGGCTCAGCCGTGAAGCGGTAGGTCACACAAGCTCACAGAACGGGACTGCCGAGTGCTGAAGCGCGTAGGGTGTAAAAATCGCTTATCCTCCTTTGCAAAACTCACTACTGAGTTCAAAACTGCCCCCGGAAGCAACGTCAGAACAATAACTGTTCGTCGGGCTTCATGAAATGGGTTTCCATGGCCGAGGAGCTGCGCACAAGCCTAAGATCACCATGCGCAATGCCAAGCGTCGGCTGGAGTGGTGTAAAGCTCTCCGCCATTGGACTCTGGAGCAGTGGAAACGGGTTCTCTGATGTGATGAATCACGCTTCACCATCTGGCAGTTTGACGAACTAATCTGGGTTAGGCGGATGCCAGGAGAACACTTCCTGCTCAAATGCATAGTGCCTACTGTAAAGTTTGGTGGAGGAGGAATAATGTTCTGGGGCTGTTTGTCATGGTTTGGGATAGGCCCCTTAGTTTCAGTGAAGGGAGATCTTAACACTACAGCATACAATGACATTCTAGAAAATTCTGTGCTTCCAACTTTGTGGCAAAAGTTTGGGGAAAGCCCTTTCCTGTTTAAACATGACAATGTCCCCATGCACAAAGCAAGGTCCATACAGAAATGGTTTGTCGAGATCATTGTGGAAGATCTTGACTGGCCTGCACAGAGCCCTGACCTCAACCCCACCGAACACCTTTGGGATGAATTAGAACGCTGACTGGGAGCCAGAGGCCTAATCGCCCAACATCAGTGCCCAAGTCCCTGCAGCAATGTTCCAACATCTAGTGGAAAGCCTTCCCAGAAGAGTGGAGGCTGTTACAGCAGCAAAGGGTGGACCAACTCCATATTAATGCCCATGATTTCGTAATGAGATGTTTGACGAGCAGATGTCCACATAATTTTGGTCATGTAATGGGGGACCAATTATAGACGCATGGCAGTTTGCTTTTGTGTGTGTGTGCGTGCGTGTGTGTGTGCGTGCGTGCGTGTTTGGAAGTGTATGTCTGTGCACGTGTGTGCATGTTCTGTGTCTGTTGGTTGGCTGTCAGGGCATTGACAAGGAAATGGTGCTCTCGCTTTCATCCTGTGGTCAAATGACAAGTACCAAGAAGACATTGAAAGCTCCAGAGAGCACACAAGGTCCTTACTGAAAGACATGCATTTATTCTAATGACTTGGTGAAGGGAAACAGACACACAACAGGACAACATGAGACAGAGAGTCATTGAAGTGGAACTGGTCTGTCGCATAGTGAATTATGTTTAAACTGTCATTGTTGATAACGGTCTGCTGCACACCCCCACACGCCATAACAGTCACAACTTGACAGGCAAGTGGTTGGTGCTTCATTTGCAAGTTTCAGTGAGAATAAGAACAAAGTAACCTTCTCAATAGTGTAGTTTATTCATCATTATATGGTATCCTTGAAATTGAATTGAATTCTTGATTTAATTGTGAGCAAAATGTAGGATTTTTTGGGGGGGGGTTTCTGTTTTCAGTTGTATTACGCTTTAGGCTACACATTTACGGCACATCATTTCTGAATCTCTGATTCCATAATGACATGTCAGGAGGCGAGTTCTCCAGCTGTGCTGTAGAATTCATTAAATGCCTCTTAATTAATGGCATGTTTAATATTTCTGCTCTGCAACAGTTGGTGCACCAGCACCTTCATTACACATGACGTTTAGCCTCGCTAACCAACCACATGTTGTGTAGTTCAACAGTTGGTGCACCAGCACCTTCATTACACATGACGTTTAGCCTCGCTAACCAACCACATGTTGTGTAGTTCAACAGTTGGTGCACCAGCACCTTCATTACACATGACGTTTAGCCTCGCTAACCAACCACATGTTGTGTAGTTCAACAGTTGGTGCACCAGCACCTTCATTACACATGACGTTTAGCCTCGCTAACCAACCACATGTTGTGTAGTTCAACAGTTGGTGCACCAGCACCTTCATTACACATGACGTTTAGCCTCGCTAACCAACCACATGTTGTGTAGTTCAACAGTTGGTGCACCAGCACCTTCATTACACATGACGTTTAGCCTCGCTAACCAACCACATGTTGTGTAGTTCAACAGTTGGTGCACCAGCACCTTCATTACACATGACGTTTAGCCTCGCTAACCAACCACATGTTGTGTAGTTCAACAGTTGGTGCACCAGCACCTTCATTACACATGACGTTTAGCCTCGCTAACCAACCACATGTTGTGTAGTTCAACAGTTGGTGCACCAGCACCTTCATTACACATGACGTTTAGCCTCGCTAACCAACCACATGTTGTGTAGTTCAACAGTTGGTGCACCAGCACCTTCATTACACATGACGTTTAGCCTCGCTAACCAACCACATGTTGTGTAGTTCAACAGTTGGTGCACCAGCACCTTCATTACACATGACGTTTAGCCTCGCTAACCAACCACATGTTGTGTAGTTCAACAGTTGGTGCACCAGCACCTTCATTACACATGACGTTTAGCCTCGCTAACCAACCACATGTTGTGTAGTTCAACAAATACAGGAGCGATGTGTACCGTCAAGTTGATGGTCTGAGAAAAAGGTCCTAAAGACAGATTTATATACAAGTCTCTGTGCATTTCATAACTGTCTAAATAGAGTTAATATATATATTTTTTTTTTTTACTTAAGCTATAGGCAGGTCTCACTCAACTCTTTGGGGACATTAATATACAAGACACCATGGATTTTTTTCTGAGACCCTGAGGAATAGTCTGTCAGAGGGAAGATAGCTTGAGTCCATCTGGCTGTTTGAGCTGCTGTCTATCTGCCCAGTCAGCCCCTTCACTCGACAGCAAGGCTGTCTGCCACTGGTAATACTGTAACTGTTTCAGCTCCTCACTGAATAAACTACCCACACAGTATCAAACGCCACATACTTGTATAGACTCACTAACGTCACAGAAGGCTCAGACTTAGTTTCACACACCATAGACCAGGGTTCCACAACTGGTGGCCTGCCGGCCGAAATTGGCCCGCTGGGGGGTTTATTTGGCCACCCAAGTTTTCAAATTATTATTATTTTAATTAAAAATATTTTTTTTCACTGTTGGACATGAAAGACTGTAAAAAAAAAACTGGAAATCATCTCCAGGTGATTTCTACATTTTGGAAAACTGTTCCCAAGTATTCCAATGCATTATAGAGAGACATGTGATCTTGAAATTATTATTTTAGTAAAATGTTATATCTGTTTGGGCTTCTTGCGGTCAATTTGCATTCTACAAGTTATTGGTAATTATGTTCCAGCCCCCTGACCATCCGCTCAAGAAAAAAATTAAATCAATTGTCTCGCGGGTGAATCTAGTTGATGATCCCTGCCATTAGACTCACTAATGTCACAGAAACCAAACTAAACAGCCATACATTCCAATACAAACTACAGTTCTGTCATAAACCATTTCCAATTTACATGGACACTGAATCAGACATATAATGTAGAAATGATTAGTATTATAGGCATAGGTAGACACTAACAGGAAATAATCAGTAACATACAACCAACTCGCTATCACTGATCACTGGTACACAGGTGTTGTTGCCTGGCTACCCAGCCACATCATTCCTACCAACTGTTTCTTCTCCAAAATAAATCTGGATTTGCCTCCCTCCCTGACGATGTCTAGAATGGAAACACATTGACTGTTCTGATTGGTCCCAGAAACCTATGGGTTGGGCCAGAGTAGGGCTGTTTTGGTAACCATATTATTGCCACATAATCTCCTCTTATGCACTCTGGACATGGTTGGTAGTACCCAAGTCACTAACAACCATCAGGACCTAATGGCCTGGTACTCATGGCTCTATTGTCCCCATCACCATTCTGACATCAATGCAAATTCCATCGAAAATCACATCAAACACTTATCATCAAAACAGTAGGCATATCTTACTTATAAAACTCACCTCACTGAGTACAAAACATGTTTATTGTAGATGTTTCATAGCCTAATACAACGAAATGTACAGCGCTTTCTAAGGCAATGATTAATTCAAAACACCTATACACATATTAGAGTTCCTGCGTAGGCCTCCCCCAGAAAACGGAATTAAAATGTGCATTGTTCCTTTATACAATAAATAGCCTACAGCATATTAAACATGAAACAAAACTCATTTAAGATGTCTTTGGTCTCTAGCCGATGCTCCAACATTGAACAAATTCTAGTAATCACCTTTGAGTGATAGACTGTATTATTATCCATACTGGATGGACTGGTTACCTTATGCTACGCTTCAAACTTTATATCCGTGAGTCTGGGAGAAAATGTACAGGTCTAGCTGATACGGTTGGTTCAATGATTGTGCAAAGCGGCTTATATTTGATTTTGAATAGCCTAGTAATAAGGGATGTTTGTATTAATTAGGTGACACATTACCTTTAGCTATACAGGATATCTCACCACCATGCGTTTCAATCTCTTCCTCTCTCTCATTTATTCCTTTCTAGAGCGCTCAGACGGGGTGTCAGCAGTTCAGTGAAATATGTTTAGTTGTGAAAACATGTTGCTATCGATGTTCCCAAACAGAATTCACTTGGTTTTCCAAATTAAGCACTTGGTAGCTGCAGGAATAAGGTTCTTGAGCCCTTGGCATAGAGAGTTTGGGTGGAATATCACCTGTCGCGCACGGAGAACGTGCTCCTCAAACAGTGGTTGATGCATGGACTGAAACAAGTGTTCTTATATGTATTTCTCAGCTGCTCATATTAAGCACATGGCCGCCAGAGCCATGTCAACTGATCAATAATCTTAAAAGGGCCCATTTATGGTTCAGTGTAAAGGAGTTAATTAAGCATCCTAAAGGGTAGCCTAGTGGTTAGAGCGTTGGACTAGTAACCATAAGGTTGCCAGTTCAAACCCCTGAGCTGACAAGGTATAAATCTGTCGTTCTGCCCCTGAACAGGCAGTTAACCCACTGTTCCTAGGCCGTCATTGAAAATAAGAATTTGTTCTTAAACTGACTTGCCTAGTTAAATAAATGTTTTTAAAAAGAGCCTAAAACCCACATCTTAGCTGTGGGTGAAAGACAGATAGTATAGGAGGAATGGGAATACAGAGAAGGCCTAACCCAGGGATGGGCAACTGGCATGTGGTCCCCCCCTTTTGTAGGGACCAACTTCCCAAAACACAAAAAAACTATAATAAATATGTCAAAACTGCAAACATTTGTGTGGAATTGCATGAAATTAGGTGTAAAACTGTCAAACAAATTATCAGCTCCATGGCTAAATGAGTAGAATTGTATGAAATGGGTTATATAATCTTCTCTCCTCCCCATGGCAAAATGTGTAGAATTGCATGAAATGAGTTATAGAATCTTCTCTCCTCCCCATGGTAAAATGTGTAGAATTTCATGAAATTAGTTATAGAATCTTCTCTCCTCCCCATGGCAAAATGTGTAGAATTGCAGCAAACTTGCTTTCAACTGCAACATTAAAAATACTTATTCTCTCTCTCTCTCTCTCTCTCTCTCTCTCTCTCTCTCTCTCTGTCTGTCTCTTTCTCTCTCTCTCTCTCTCTCTCTCTCTCTCTCTCTCTCTCTTTCTCTCTATCTCCCTCTCTGTCTGTCTCTTACTCTCTCTCTCTCCCTCCCTCTCTGTCTCTCTCTCTCTCTCTCTTTCTCTCTCCCTCTCTGTCTGTCTCTTACTCTCTCTCTCTCTCTCTCTCTCTCTCTCTCTTTCTCTCTCCCTCTGTCTGTATCTTACTCTCTCTCTCTCTCTCTCTCTCTCTCTCTCTTCTTTCTTTCTTTTCTCTCTCTCTCTCCCTCTCTGTCTGTCTCTTTCTCTCTCTCTCTCTCTCTCTCTCCCTCTCTCTCTCTATCTATCCCTTTTTGAAAACATCCATGCAGATTTTCCTGATTCACTTGAATTCATGGGATTTAAAATAATTAATTATTTAAAGAAATAAACTATTTGCTCTTTGGCCCAGTCCATAACTAGTAGCAAAGCAGGGAAGCTCTTACAATGGCATGCATTGCATTCAAGGCAGAAGGGGCCACTCCATATGTGAAAAAGACATGACCACTTCTCCAAGCAGCACCAGAATACACAAAGTCCAATTAACTGTCAACAGACCGTCATGGGCCTCATTTATCAAACCCACTGGACAAAAACGGGTTGAAAATCAAAAATGTCCCAAGTCATTTCGAGGCCAAGAATCTATGTAATGACGTTGAATCAACGTGGGAAACTAATTCGATTTGCAAAATGTCATCACTGTAAGAGCTTTTTGTGTCTTTGACAACCAACTTTCAACCTACAGTGACTTGCAAAAGTATTCATCCCAAATCAAATTGTATTGGTCACATACACATGGTTAGCAGATGTGAAGACTTACAGAAAACATTTGACCTCTGTCATTGCCAACAAAGGGTATATAACAAAGTATTGAGATAAACTTTTGTTATTGACCAAATACTTATTTTCCACCATAATTTGCAAATAAATTCATTAAAAATCCTACAATGTGATTTTCTGGATTTTCTTTCTCACTTTGTCTGCCATCGTTGAAGTGTACCTATGATGAAAATTACAGGCCTCTCTGATCTTTTTAAGTGGGAGAACTTGCACAATTGGTGGCTGACTAAATACTTTTTTTGCCCCACTGTACATATGAGATGAGTAGTGTAGGGTATGTAAACATTAAAGAAAAAATAAGCAAACACGTTTGGTGTTTGCGAAAAGGCATGTGGGAGACTCCTCAAACATATGGAAGAAGGTACTCTGGTCAGATGAGACTAAAATGTAGCTTTTTGCCCATCAAGGAAAACGCTATGTCTGGCGCAAACCCAACACCTCTCATCACCCCTAGAACATCATGCCCACAGTGAAGCATGGTGGTGGCATCATCATGCTGTGGGGATGCTTTTCATCGGCAGGGACTGGGAAACTGGTCAGAATTGAAGGAATGATGGATGGAGCTAAATACAGAGAATTTCTAGAGGGAAACCTGTTTCAGTCTCCCAGAGATTTGAGACTGGGACGGAGGTTCACCTTCCAGCAGGACAATGACCCGAAGCATAGTGCTAAAGCAACACTCCAGTGATTTAAGGGGAAACATTTACATGCTTGGAATGGCCTAGTGAAAGCCCAGACCTCAATCCAATTGAGAATCTGTGGTATGACTTAAAGATTGCTGTACACCAGCAGAACCCAGGAGCTGGAGCGATTTTGCCTTGAAGAATGGGAAAAAAAATCCCAGTTGCTAGATGTGCCAAGCTTATAGAGACATACCCCAAGAAACTTGCAGCTGTAATTGCTACAAAAGGTGTCTCTACAAAGTATTGACTTTGGGCGGGGTGAATAGTTATGCACGCTCAAGTTCTTTGTTTCTTTTGTCCTATTTCGTGTTTGTTTTACAAGAAAAAATATTTTGCATCTTCAAAGTGGTAGGCATGTTGTATAAATCAAATGATACCAACCCCCCCCCAAAATGTATTTTAATTCCAGGTTGTAAGGCAACAAAATAGGAAAAATACCAAGGGGTATGAATACTTTCATACGCCACTGTAAATCCAATGTCATGGTGAAATGTTTTGTTGGTTTCACGTTGAGATCACATTACTTGACAACTCCTTCTGAGTGGTGCAGCGGTCTAAGGTACTCTTGTTCAAATCCAGGCTGCATCCCATAGGGCAGCGCACAATTGGCGCTGGGGTAGGCCGTCATTGTAAATAAGAATTTGTTCTTAACTGACCTGTCTAGTTAAAGGCTAAAAAAATGAACTCAACCAAATGTAAATCCAAACTAGATGTTGAACTGAAGTCTGTGGGAAGGTGTGTTTGTACAAAAAAAAAGAATCTGAACCTGCCAGTTTCTACTGTAAAGGTTAGTATTTATCAATTTTGAACTTGACGCGAAATTGTGTGTATCTCCAAGCATAGCTCAGACTATGCGTACACACAACTTCTAGTGGTTGATCAATTGTATTACAAGAAAATATTGTTATTTGGGGGAAAAGGGAGTGTTTGACGCATGTAATAATGGTTGACTTACAAACAAAAACAATTGGTAGCCTACAGTATTGAGCTGAGAGGCACGACATCACAATTCATCTCAAAGACAGAAGACAATCATAATCAACAACAATCAAACATAGTAATCTATTGATAAACAAAATATTGAACAACAATTCGTCTTTTGCATAGAACTGTGGGCTGTAGAATGTACATATACATTGTTTGAACAGACAATAAATCATGCAAAATAGCCCCATATCATCATAGATCCACTACCATATTTGACCATGTGTATGACGTACTTTTCTGCATACGCTTCTGTTTTGCAACGCCAAACCCACTACAGGTGTGCGTGGCCAAAAAGCTCTATGTTCATCATCTGACCGTAGAGCCGGTGCCGTCGATCAAACTCCAGGCGGTGCTATGGTCAGATGACATGAACATAGAGCTCTTTGGCCACACACGCCAGTGGTGGAAAAGTACCTCATACCTACAGTAATATATGGTGGTGGATCTTTGATGATCTTATTTATATCATACAGTCTTATTTGCTCCTCTTTATCAAGGGTGCCAATAATTATAGACCTGACTGTACATAATTTAACTGCCATATAGTGAAAATCTAATATTTTCCTGGAAGCATAGGAGAGGAGAGACTCACCGTATCCAGGTGACTGAGTACTGTCAGAGTCCCATCCCAGTCAGCCTGTTCAAGTCCTCCGTTCTCTCCTTCTCCCTCTCCAGGATGGATGGATAGATAAAAATGTGATAGACCTGTGGAGAACTGTCTTTCGTCTCACTTTGTCCATTATCTGCTATCTTTTAACAGTCCACTTACCCATAGCACTCACAATTTCTCAGTATTGCTGTTGCTGCTCTCTACCGCTCTCTGCTCTCTCTTTCTCTTTCTCTCTCTGAGGATCTCGAGGCTTGCACACTCACGCGCTCTTCTCACACACACTCTCTCTCTCTCTCTCTCTCTCTCTCTCTCTCTCTCTCGCTCACCATCCCTCAAGTCTCTATTCCTTTATCTCGCTCTCTCTCTTTCTCTCTTTGGCTCTCTCTCCCTCTCTCTTTCTCTCGCTCTCTTTTTTCTCTCTCTCTCTCTGTCGCTCACCATCCCTCAAGTCTCTATTCCTTTATCTCGCTCTCTCTCTTTCTCTCTTTGGCTCTCTCTCCCTCTCTCTTTCTCTCGCTCTCTTTTTTCTCTCTCTCTCTCTGTCGATCACCATCCCTCAAGTCTCTACTCCTTTATCTCTCTCTTTCTATCTCTTTTTCTTTAGTGGGGCTTTCAGCACCTCAGTGGGTATTTTTGCCACTGGCAGCATCCGTTGGAGTGAGCTCACTCTCACTCTCTCTCTCTGTCTGTCTTTCTTTACCCCTGTGTGTTTGTCTTTTTTTTTGCTGCAAGGTTGATTCCTCCCCAAGCATTCAGGTGGACCAGAAGGAGATAGTGATGAGGGAGCCTACCACTGTACTGTGTCGCTTAGACTCAGATCCCCTGCTATTTGTGTTAGAATGATCCAGAGCCAGTAAATAGCTAACAAGTTTGTGTGTGAAGTGAAGTCAGAATATTGGCACGGGGCATCCTTGAGTTGGGTCCTTTTGCTTTCCAAGGGGCCCCTAAACGAAAGTGAATCTCTGTGATCTACATACATGTATGTGCACTTCTGAGAAGGGGAGAAAAACGTCTGGCTTGATTTTCTGGGTTTGAAGAGGTCTCTCTCTCTCTCTACTCTACTCTACTCTACTCTACTCTGCACCCCTCTGTCCTCTTTACCCTAGACTCTATTCTCTCTGTGTGTATGTGGAAACAATTATTGTGTCCCTATGCCTTATAGAGTTCACTCTCCCCAACCCAAGTAACTCTCAGAAGATAGGCTACATTTCGTACATCAACAAGATGTCTTGAATGTCAATTTTTGCAATGTAGGCCTATTGCTTTCTTAATGCCTCAGTAAACATGTTACATTGTAGAAGGCTCCTGTGGCAAAACATGCTTCCTCCGGTACTTTTAAAAAGCAATTCAAGAAACAGGAAAATTAAGTAAAAGCTTTAGACAACTTTTGGAGTGCAAAACATACATTTTCTACTTTAAATTAATGAAGAAGTCTGTTCTACACACCAACCAAAGACAACACTATTGAATTATCTCTTATTTTGAACCTTCTCTACCACCTAAAAACATTGCCTCAGCCTCCCCGAGTGGCGCAGCGGTCTAAGGCAACGCAGTGCTTGAGGCATCACTACAGATCCGGATTCGATCCCGGGCTGTGTCGCAGCCGGCCATGACCGGGAGGCCCATGAGGTGACGCACAATTGGCCCAGTCTCGTCCGGGTTAGGGGAGGGTTTGGCCGGGATGTCCTTGTCCCATCGCGCTCTAGTAACTCCTGTGGCGGGCCGGGCGCCTGCATGATGACATGGTCACCAGTTGTACGGTGTTTCTTCCTACACATTGGTGCGGTTTGCTTCCGGGTTAAGATAGCAGCGTGTCAGGAAGCAGTGAGACTTGGCAGGGTTGTGTTTCGGAGGACGCACGGCTCTCGACCTTCGCCTCTCCCGAGTCAGTACGGGAGTTGCAGCGATGGGACAAGACTGCACAGTAACTACCAATTGGAAGCCACTGCATCCACAGAATGTAATTCTGGGCTTAACTATGAGGGGTGCTTTTGATTCTAAATTAGCGTAAAACCAAAAAAGAGGTAGATTTGCATATTTTAATCAAATGTGCCTTGTGTCCTAATGAGATGTGTCTTCTGTTTTACTGATTTAGATTATTTTTTTAAAATGTCACCTTTATTTAACCAGGTAGGCCAGTTGAGAACAAGTTCTCATTTACAACTGCGACCTGGCCAAGATAAAGCAAAGCAGTGCGACAAAAACAACAACACAGAGTTACACATGGGATAAACAAGCGTACAGTCAATGACACAATTGAACAATCTGTATACAGTGTGTGCAAATGAAGTAAGGAGATAAGACAATCAATAGGCCAATAGTGGGGAAGTAATTACAATTGAGCAATTTACACTGGAGTGATATATGTGCAGATGAGGATATGCAGGAGGCTGAAGAAATTCGGCCTGTCACCAAAAACACTCACAAACTTCTACAGATGCACAATCGAGAGCATTCTGTCGGGCTGTATCACCGCCTGTTACGGCAACTGCTCCGCCCACAACCGTAAGGCTCTCCAGAGGGTGGTGCGGTCTGCACAACTCATCACCTGGGGCAAACTACCTGCCCTCCAGGACACCTACACCACCCGATGTCACAGGAAGGCCAAAAAGATCATCAAGGACAACAACCACTCGCCAGAAGGCGAAGTCAGTTCAGGTGCATCAAAGCAGGGACCGAGAGACTGAAAAACAGCTTCTATCTCAAGGCCATCAGACTGTCAAACAGCCATCACTAACATTGCGTGGCTGCTGCCAACATACTGACTCAGATCTCTAGCCACTTTAATAATTACAAATTGGATGTAATAAATGTATCACTACCCACTTTAAACAATGCCACTTTATATAATGTTTACATACCCTACATTACTCATCTCATATGTATATACTGTATTCTACACCATCTACTGCATCTTGCCTCTGCCGTTCGGCCATCGCTCATCCATATATTTATATGTACATATTCTGATTCATTCCTTTACACTTGTGTGTATAAGGTAGTTGTTGTGGAATTGTTAGATTACTTGTTAGATATTACTGCACTGTCGGAACTAGAAGCACAAGCATTTCGCTACACTCGTTTTAACATCTGCTAACCATGTGTATGTGACCAATACAATTTGATTTGATACCGGTGTGCAAAAGAGCAGAAAAACACAAACAAATATGGGGATGAGAAGAGGAAATGTGCCTATTTGGTGACAATTTTGTCACTTGCAAAAAAAAGTTTCTGTCATGTTCATGACGTTTGTTTGAAAGATAAAACCTTTATCCGCGCTGACTCACCCTGTGAATCCACATCACACACTAGGTGTGCTAACACCACCTTGAAAGTGTCAAAGAATGTCTACTCTTTTGAAATGTTATTTATTTTGGGGAGTTACATTTCACTTTGACTGGCATTTCACATTTTCTTGGGTTGGACATATGGGTTCTCGTTATGGGTTGAACCCCCCCACTCCCCACCCGCCCGTCCACTCTAGTCTATCCACTTTGTAGGAGTAGCACCCCATTCACATCCAACAGCAGGAACCCTTCCATCGGTATACAGTTTTAAGTAGCAGTAGAGAGAGCGTTCAGACAGACAGACAGACAGACAGACAGACAGACAGACAGACAGGCAGGCAGGCAGGCAGGCAGGCAGGCAGGCAGGCAGGCACGCACGCACGCACGCACGCACGCACGCACGCACGCACGCACGCACACACACACACACACACACACACAAAAGGGCCTTCATCCGGTCCCATTCTTCCTTTCCCCAGGCTGGGCTAAAGGCCTGACTGGATCCTCAGTGGCTGGTGACTCAGAGATAATACTGGAGCCCAGTGGACCAGCCAGGTGAGACCAGGTGAGACGAAGAAACAAGATCAATAAGAATTGAGCTGAAGTGGCCTGGCCAGAGAGGGGGAGAACCGCAGTGCAGTAAAGTAGTCCTCCTCAACAACCCACCCAGCAACATCCAATTACAGTGCACGAGCACCAGAGCAGAAATGCTGAGTGACAAGATGGGAGTCCAGAATGCTAAGTCGAAGCTGTGTGTCATCGTTACGCCACCGTCGGAGTCAGGACCTACTCTCTCGCTAATGATGCAGTCTCAGCGTGCCGCCACATTAGAGGGACGGTCTCGCTCAGTTAGTAGCAGACCTTTCCTGGAGGATCACACCACCCACCCCCAGGTCTCGGCTATTTTCAACTCATGCATATTATATTTCAGTCCGGCGGAATCTTTACAGAGTATCGTTTGAGGTTCTGGACTCGACCGGCTTTGAAGTTTGGTTTAGACTTAAAAGTCGCTGTGGGAGTGATGTCATGTCTCAACCACTTAACCCTTAGATTCAAGTTAAAGGCCTTCCATTTTGTGTGGGATCGAAAGGAATAGAGCAGCGGCTGCCATATCAAATCAAATCAAATGTTATTGGCCACATACACGTGATTAGCAGATGTTATTGCGGGTGTAGAGAAATGCTTGTGCTTCTAGCGCCGACAGTGCAGTAATATCTAACAAGTAACATTTAACAAATTACACAACATACAGTGGGGCAAAAAAGTATTTAGTCAGCGACCAATTGTGCAAGTTCTCCCACTTAAAAAGATGAGAGAGACCTGTCATTTTCATCATAGGTACACTTCAACTATGACAGACAAAATGAGAAAAAGTGTTAACCTGTTGTGACTAGGGGGCAGTATTTTCATTTATGGAACACTATGGTACACTTTTTAACACTTTGGAACACTAGTGTTAAAAAGTGTTAAATAGTGTTCTGTCTGTCTGTCTGTCTGTCTGTCTGTCTGTCTGTCTGTCTGTCTGTCTGTCTGTCTGTCTGTCTGTCTGTCTGTCTGTCTGTCTGTCTGTCTGTCTGTCTGTCTGTCTGTCTGTGTGTGTGTGAGAGTGTGAGAGTGTGAGAGTGTGAGAGTGTGATAATGTGCCCTTTTTTCATTGATTTCATGTTGAATTCACGTTAGTTGACGACTCAACCAAATGTAAATCAAAACTAAATGTTAAACTGACGTTTGTGCTCAGTGTGACAGTGTTGACAGTATTGAACAAACACTTCAGGCAAAGGAGACAACTGCTTGCTTAGGTACAGTGGGGAGAACAAGTATTTGATACACTGCCGATTTTGAACGTTTTCTACTTACAAAGCATGTAGAGGTCTGTACTTTTTATCATAGGTACACTTCAACTGTGAGAGACGGAATCTAAAACAACAATCCAGAAAATCACATTGTATGATTTTTAAGTAATTAATTTGCATTTTATTGCATGACACAATTCCTGACATTTAATCCCAGTAAAATTTCCCTGTTTTAGGTCAGTTAGGATCACCACTTTATTTTAAGAATGTGAAATGTCAGAATAATAGTAGAGAGAATGATTCATTTCAGCTTTTATTTCTTTCATCACGTTCCCAGTAGGTCAGAAGTTTACATACACTCAATTAGTATTTGGTAACATTGCCTTTAAATTGTTTAACTTGGGTCAAACATTTTGGGTAGCCTTCCACAAGCTTCCCACAATAAGTTGAGTAAATGTTGGCCCATTCCTCCTAACAGAGCTGGTATAACGGAGTCAGGTTTGTAGGCTTCCTTGCTCGCACACGCTTTTCCAGTTTTGACCACAAATTTTCTATAGTATTGAGGTCAGGGCTTTGTGATGGCCACTCCAATACCTTGACTTTGTTGTCCTTAAGCCAGTTTGCCACACGTTTGGAAGTTTGCCTGCGGTCATTGTCCATTTGGAAGACCCATTTGCGACCAAGCTTCAACTTCCTGACTGATGTCTTGAGATGTCGCTTCAATATATCCACATAATTGTCCTCCCTCATGATGCCATCTATTTTGTGAAGGGCACTAGTCCCTCCTGCAGCAAAGCACCCCCACAACATGATGCTGCCACCCCCATGCTTCATGGTTGGGATGGTGTTTTTCGGCTTGCAAGCCTCCCCCTTTTTCCTCCAAGCATAACGATGGTCATTATGGCCAAACAGTTCTATTTTTGTTTCATCAGACCAGAGGACATTTCTCCAAAAAGTACGATCTTTGTCCCCTTGTGCAGTTGCAAACCGTAGTCTGGCTTTCTTATGGAGGTTTTGGAACAGTGGCTTCTTCCTTGCTGAGTGGCCTTTCAGGTTATATCGATATAGGACTCGTTTTACTGTGGATATAGATACTTTTGTACCTGTTTCCTCCAGCATCTTCACAAGGTCCTTTGCTGTTGTTCTGGGATTGATTTGCACTTTTCGCACCAAAGTACGTTAATCTCTAGGAGACAGAACTCATCTCCTTCCTGAGCGGTATGACAGCTGCGTGGTCCCATGGTGTTTATACTTGCGTGCTATTGCTTGTACAGATGAACGTGGAACATTCAGGCATTTGGAAATTGCTCCCAAGGATGAACCAGACTTGTGGAAGTCTACAGTTTTTTTTCTGAGGTCTTGGCTGATTTCTTTTGATTTTCCCATGATGTCAAACAAAGAGGCACTGAGTTTGAAGGTAGGCCTTGAAATACATCCACAGGTTCACCTCCAATTGACTCAAATTATGTCAATTAACCTGTCAGAAGCTTCTAAGGCCATGACATGATTTTCTGGAATTTTCCAAGCTGTTTAAAGGCACAGTCAACTTAGTGTTTGTGAACTTCTGACACACTGGAATTGTGATGCAGTGAAATATAAGTGAAACAATGTGTCTGTTAACAATTGTTGGACAAATTACTTGTGTCATGCACAAAGTAGATGTCCTAACCGACTTGCCAAAACTATAGTTTGTTAACAAGACATTAACAAGACATTTCTGGAGTGGTTGAAAAACAAGTTTTAATGACTACAACCTAAGTGTATGTAAACTTCAGACTTCAACTGTAGATATCAATAATAAGTGATATCAATAATAAGTGAAACGTATGATCTCTGTAATTGCAAACAATTCTGCTTTTCTGATGTATCAAATACATTTGACATGCAATAACATGCAAATTAATTACTTAAAAATCATACAATGTGATTTTCTGGATTTTTGTTTTAGATTCCGTCTCCCACAGTTGAAGTGTACCTATGATAAAATGACAGACCTCTACATGCTTTGTAAGTAGGAAAACCTGCAAAATCGGCATTTTATCAAATACTTGTTCTCCCTACTGTATTATGGAGGTAATTGCCATGGGGCGACGCTTGTGTGACATCTGAATGCCAATTATCTAGCCTACTTAGTGCCTTGCGTATACATGGTTTGTATAATTCACAGCTACATACACGCTGTTCTTTTTGTTGATGTTATTTTTTACCTCGTCTTCACACATGCATGATGAGCAGCATGAACCACTGTCCCAAAAATAATATATCTTGTTTTGCACATTGTGTATGTGTACACCCTACTGGACATCCCGCTTCAGACTTCCAGTGCTATTTTCATATAACTGGGAAGAATAACGATCATAATATTGATAAATGCCATTTGTTTATTAATTTTCATGCAAGCAATTGCTGACCAAAGTGCTATACAAATTAACACTGAAGAAAGCTTGTGTCCAATTGGGGTTGAAAATGACTTCTTGCTGATTTAGTTCTTTCTCGTTGAACTGTCGCTAACCCAGTAACAGGAGAGACTTAGAAATGTCAGCAGTCCATTTCTCTTTGAACTGTCGCCAACCCAGTACAGGAGAGACTTAGAAATGTCAGCAGTCCATTTCTCTTTGAACTGTCGCTAACCCAGTACAGGAGAGACTTAGAAATGTCAGCAGTCCATTTCTCTTTGAACTGTCGCTAACCCAGTACAGGAGAGACTTAGAAATGTCAGCAGTCCATTTCTCGTTGAACTGTCGCTAACCCAGTACAGGAGAGACTTAGAAATGTCAGCAGTCCATTTCTCTTTGAACTGTCGCTAACCCAGTACAGGAGAGACTTAGAAATGTCAGCAGTCCATTTCTCTTTGAACTGTCGCTAACCCAGTACAGGAGAGACTTAGAAATGTCAGCAGTCCATTTCTCTTTGAACTGTCGCTAACCCAGTACAGGAGAGACTTAGAAATGCCAGCAGTCCATTTCTCGTTGAACTGTCGCTAACCCAGTACAGGAGAGACTTAGAAATGTCAGCAGTCCATTTCTCGTTGAACTGTCGCTAACCCAGTACAGGAGAGACTTAGAAATGTCAGCAGTCCATTTCTCTTTGAACTGTCGCTAACCCAGTACAGGAGAGACTTAGAAATGTCAGCAGTCCATTTCTCTTTGAACTGTCGCTAACCCAGTACAGGAGAGACTTAGAAATGTCAGCAGTCCATTTCTCTTTGAACTGTCGCTAACCCAGTACAGGAGAGACTTAGAAATGTCAGCAGTCCATTTCTCTTTGAACTGTCGCTAACCCAGTACAGGAGAGACTTAGAAATGTCAGCAGTCCATTTCTCTTTGAACTGTCGCTAACCCAGTACAGGAGAGACTTAGAAATGTCAGCAGTCCATTTCTCTTTGAACTGTCGCTAACCCAGTACAGGAGAGACTTAGAAATGCCAGCAGTCCATTTCTCGTTGAACTGTCGCTAACCCAGTACAGGAGAGACTTAGAAATGTCAGCAGTCCATTTCTCGTTGAACTGTCGCTAACCCAGTACAGGAGAGACTTAGAAATGTCAGCAGTCCATTTCTCTTTGAACTGTCGCTAACCCAGTACAGGAGAGACTTAGAAATGTCAGCAGTCCATTTCTCTTTGAACTGTCGCTAACCCAGTACAGGAGAGACTTAGAAATGTCAGCAGTCCATTTCTCTTTGAACTGTCGCTAACCCAGTACAGGAGAGACTTAGAAATGTCAGCAGTCCATTTCTCTTTGACTACGTCAATGTGAAGACAAATGCAAAAAGCCACTTAACTTTTCACAACACAGCTCTTTTCTTATTATGTCACTGACAGATATGAATGGTCCCATTAACACTCAATCTCAGCAGAGGAAGAATTAACTGAACGTTGTTAGAGATTTCATGGTAGTGGAAAGTTTTACTCTGAATTTCATGCAAGCCCCTTTTGTCTAACTACCCTTCAACTGTTTTTCTTGAGCACTCAAGATACTTGAGTGCACAGATTATGTTTGATTTCGTGGTAGTGGAAAGCTATGTTCGGAATTCCATACAAGACCCTTTTGTATAGCAATTCTTCAACGTTTATTCTTGAGGACTCAATTTACTTGAGTGCAAAACACCGTTTTTTTTTTTTGCGGGCACTCCAAAGATAGGAATGCACAAATCTGGTGGATTTTTTGTTGTTGTTGCCATCCAGAGTTCAAGACCTTTCTAGCAATCAACTGAGCGCTCTGACTAGGTCATTACAGGTCAAATGATGTTCCACTTCTGCCACCATGACGGACACTAAGTCTGACTGCATAGATTCTGTGAAATATTGACATTTCTCCAACACCATGAGAGATGTGGACGGAAGGACACCAAACATAACATCCTTGTGTGTGAGAGAAGTATGACAGACTATGTCTTTGAACTTGGTTGTTGATCTAATGCAGAAAATAGAGCCTGATGGACCACTATCTCTCTGTCCCTTTCAAGTCCATCACTGGACCATTTTTGTAGTCTCTTGAGGTATATTTGAAAAGCTTGAGAGAAATTGCTGGGTTCAAGACAAGATGGTTGTTGATCTGCGTGGACAGAAAGCACGCTCCATCTCCTTGATCAAAATAAATGCTCCCTCTCTCTGTACTCCTTGACAAATGTTGCTTGTCGGTTGACAAGGTAATGAATGGTTGTTATGGGTCAGTCGATCCGATAAGGCATTTCAATTTAGATGTATTGTGAGCATATGTCACAAACCACAACTGATGTGAGCAAACCTGGGTTCAAATACATGTGTATTTGAGTATCTGGCATTTAAAATATGTTTTCTGTGTATTTGAGTATTTTCAAATACACTGCCCAAAACAAGTACTGTTATTTGAGTATTGGAATGGTTATTTGTAAAAACAAAATACTCTACCAAATTGTAATCTACCAAATACTAATTTCAAATACATGGATTAAAAGGAATATGTAACTACTTTTCTTTTAAATAAAATATATCGACAGTTGAAGTCGGAAGTTTACATACACTTAGGTCGGTGTCATTAAAACTCGTTTTTTTCCCAACAACAACAAAAGACAGATTATTTCACTTATAATTCACTGTATCACAATTTCAGTGGGTCACACACTAAATTGACTGTGCCTTTAAACAGCTTGGAAAAATCCAGAAAGTTATGTCATGGCTTTAGAAGTTTCTAACCACAAGTCTGGTTCATCCTTGGGAGCAATTTCCAAATGTCTGAAGGTACCACGTTCATCTGTACAAACAATAGTACGCAAGTATAAACCCCATGGGACCACGCAGTCGTCATACCGCTCAGGAAGGAGACGCATTCTGTCTCCTAGAGATGAACGTACTTTGGTGCGAAAAGTGCAAATCAATCCCAGAACAACCGCAAAGTACCTTGTAAAGTTGCTGGTGGAAACAGATACAAAATAATCTATGTCCACAGTAAAACGAGTCCTATATCGACATAACCTAAAAGGCCACTCAGCGAGGAAGAAGCCACTGCTTTGCTGCTTTGCTGCAGGAGGGACTAGTGCACTTCACAAAATAGATGGCTTCATGAGGAAGGAAAATTATGTGGATATGTTGAAGCAACAGCTCAAGACATCAGTCAGGAAGTTAAAGCTTGTTCGTAAATGGCTCTTCCAAATGAACAATGACCCCAAGCTTACTTCTAAAGTTGTGACAAAATGGCATTAAGGACAACAAAGTCAAGGTATTGGAGTGGCCATCATAAAGCTCTGACCTCAATCCCACAGAAAATGTGTGGTCAGAACTGAAAAAGCGTGTGCGAGCAAGGAGGCCTACAAACGTGACTCAGTTACACCAGATCTATCAGGAGGAATGGGCCAAAATTCACCCAACCTATTGTTGAAAGCTTGTGGAAGGCTACCCGAAACATTTGACCCAAGTTAAACAATTTAAAGGCAATGCTACCAAATACTATTTGAGTGTATGTAAACTTCTGACACACTGGGAATGTGATGAAAGAAATAAAAGCTGAAATAAATCCTTCTCTCTACTATTATTCTGACATTTCTTCAAATAAAGTGGTGATCCTAACTGACCTAAGACAGGGAATTTTTACTGGGATTAAATGTCAGGAATTGTGAAAAACTGAGTTTAAATGTATTTGGCTAAGGTGTATGTAAACTTCCAACTTCAACTGTAAATACTTGGGGTCCAAAGTCATTGACACCCTTGACTAGATCAGCAAAAATGTCTGTATAAAATAAATAAATACTGAGCTATATTGTATGCAAACATTTTTAGGGAAATTATATTATTACATATTATTATACTAATACAATTGCTCCGAGAAAGATATTTTGTTTAACTGGTCTATTACCAGTTCTTTGTGGATTTTGATGTGTGCTTGGGGTCATTGTTTTGCTGGAAGATCCACTTGCGGCCAAGTTTCAGCTTCCTGTCAGAGGCAACCAGGTTATTGGCTAAAATATCCTGGTACTGGGTAAAGTTAATGATGCTGTTGGCCTTAACAAGGGCCTCAGGACCAGTGGAAGCAAAATAGCCCCATTACATCAAAGATCCAGAACCCTATTTTACAGTTGGTATACTCAGAGTCGGAATTCATGTCATATGAAGGAATTCCTCTCAACAACGCCCACAAATTGGGGAAAACAAAGATTGTTTCCCATTGACCACCATTGTAAAAAAGGCAACCTCTTCATCAGAAATAACAAAAAAAGGCCAAAAGGCTGCAGTGTTGTTCAATGTACAGTGGAGCAAAAAAGTATTTAGTCAGCCACCAATTGTGCAAGTTCTCCCACTTAAAAAGATGAGAGAGGCCTGTAATTTTCATCATAGGTACACTTCAACTATGACAGACAAAATGAGAGAGAAAAAATCCAGAAAATCACATTGTAGGATTTTTAATGAATTTATTTGCATACTTTGGTGTAGAAAATCTTTGGAGGGAGTTGAAAGTCCATGTTGCCCAGCAACAGCACCAAAACATCACTGCTCTAGAGGAGATCTGCATAGAGGAATGGGCCAAAATATACCAGCAACAGTGTGTGAAAACCTTGTGAAGACTTACAGAAAACGTTTGACCTCTGTCATTGCCAACAAAGGGTATATAACAAAGTATTGAGATAAACTTATTATTATTGTTATTATTATTATTATTGTTATTACTTATTTTCCACCATAATTTGCAAATAAATTCATTAAAAATCCTACAATGTGATTTTTGCTTCAGGCCTCCAAAGATTTTCTATGGGGTTGAGATCTGGAGACTGGCTAGGCCACTCCAGGACCTTGAAATGCTTCTTACGAAGCCACTCCTTCGTTGCCCGGGCGGTGTGTTTGGGATCATTGTCATGCTGAAAGACCCAGCCACGTTTCATCTTCAATGCCCTTGCTGATGGAAGGAGGTTTTCACTCAAAATCTCACGATACATGGCCCCATTCATTCTTTCCTTTACACGGATCAGTCGTCCTGGTCCCTTTGCAGAAAAACAGCCCCAAAGCATGATGTTTCCACCCCCATGCTTCACAGTAGGTATGGTGTTCTTTGGATGCAACTCAGCATTCTTTGTCCTCTAAACACGACGAGTTTAGTTTTTACCAAAAAGTTATATTTTGGTTTCATCTGACCATATGACATTCTCCCAATCTTCTTCTGGATCATCCAAATGCTCTCTAGCAAACTTCAGACGGGCCTGGACATGTACTGGCTTAAGCAGGGGGACACGTCTGGCACTGCAGGATTTGAGTCCCTGGCGGCGTAGTGTGTTACTGATGGTAGGCTTTGTTACTTTGGTCCCAGCTCTCTGCAGGTCATTCACTAGGTCCCCCCGTGTGGTTCTGGGATTTTTGCTCACCGTTCTTGTGATCATTTTGACCCCACGGGGTGAGATCTTGTGTTGAGCCCCAGATCGAGGGAGATTATCAGTGGTCTTGTATGTATTTCATTTCCTAATAATTGCTCCCACAGTTGATTTCTTCAAACCAAGCTGCTTACCTATTGCAGATTCAGTCTTACCCAGCCTGGCGCAGGTCTACAATTTTGTTTCTGGTGTCCTTTGACAGCTCTTTGGTCTTGGCCATAGTGGAGTTTGGAGTGTGACTGTTTGAGGTTGTGGACAGGTGTCTTTTATACTGATAACAAGTTCAAACAGGTGCCATTAATACAGGTAACGAGTGGAGGACAGAGGAGCCTCTTAAAGAAGGTCTGTGAGAGCCGGAAATCTTACTTGTTTGTAGGTGACCAAATACTTATTTTCCACATAATTTGCAAATAAATTCATTAAAAATTACAATGTGATTTTCTGGATTTTTTTTCTAATTTTGTCTGTCATAGTTGAAGTGTACCTATGATGAAAATTACAGGCCTCTCTCATCTTTTTAAGTGGGATAACTTGCACAATTGGTGGCTGACTAAATACTTTTTTGCCCCACTGTAGCTGACACTAACGTTAGCACCGTCATGAAAAGGGGCATGAGGGAAGTACAATATTAGATTTTTCTAAGCAGTGATAACGCTTGGGAGCAGGCAATGTTGTACTTTTCTCAAATGTAGTTTTGTAACAAGCAGACAACAAGAAAATTGCATTTGAAAAAGGTCAAGTTTTTGCTGTGAGTCAATTGTGTAACCACGGTAACCACGGGTTGTATTCCCCACGACTAGGACTATGGGGTTCTTTTCTGCATATGCATCAATGATGGACTTGAAAGGGAGAGAGATACAATGCCTCATCAGGCTTTATTTTCTGCATTAGAGCTACAACCAAGTTCAAAGATATATCCTACTTGTTAAACAAAATATCTTTCTCTGACCAATTGTATTAGTATAAAATAATTTCCCCATTTTTTTTAGCATACAATATAGCTCAGGTTTTTGAATGATTTATTTCATACAGTCATTTCTCCTTATCTTTATCAAGGGTGTCAATAATTTCAGACACCACTGTATGTAAAAGTAATTTTGTTATTTTAAATAGTATTTTAACCCAGCTCACATTGTAAATGATCCCAGGATGCTTCCTCATCTCCTCGGTGGTGATTATACTTGGAATAGAGAAAAATAGTAATGCCGTCTTTTTGTAGGCTCTGAGTTGGACAAAGACGAGAAAAATGAATTGCGTTTTTTAGGGTTTATGGATAAATGCCGGAAATACGGTCTGTGGTAAACACAGGCTTAAGAGATGTGCGTGTGTGTATGTGTGTGTGTGTGTGTGTGTGTGTGTGTGTGCGTGTGTGTGTGTGTGTGTGTGTGTGTGTGTGTGTCTGGACACGTGCATGCGTGTGTTCTGGAGTTAAGACTCAGAAGGGAAAGAACAATGACTGATGTGTGTGTAGCAGTGTCCGTACCGTCTGCATCCCTCCCTCTCCGCATCGCCGGAGTGATGCCCTCAATTAAGTGGTGCCCTCGTTGCCGCAGCAACTACCAACTGATAAGAGAAGCATCATCCTTGGGTACAGTAAATATAGACATTTGTTCCAGCCAGGTCCTTTCCAGCCCCCCAACGATAACCTGACCTAACTTGAAGATAGGCATGTCTAAATGCCATCTCCCGCATTCACCCTGAAGAACGTATTAACGTATTAAGGCTTTGCCAAAGGTTTTCAGATAAAGGTGAGCCTGGCACCTGGGCATCTCTGTCTGTGTCAGGGGTTTGGAAGTCGTGCTATGGAAGGAAGCGTTTACTAACCTGTAACCCTCAGGTATTTTTCATACACTGCGCCACTTGGGAGCCCATAGTAATTTGAGCAGGTTTACTACAGCAGGAAAATAATCCTGCAGCAACAGGAAATGTGAATTATTATGTGGATTATTATGTGAATTATTATGTGGATTATTATGTGTATTATAATGTGGATTATTATGTGGATTATTATGTGGATTATTATGTGGATTATTATGTGGATTATTATGTGTATTATAATGTGGATTATTATGTGTATTATTATGTGGATTATTATGTGGATTATTATGTGGATTATTATGTGGATTATTATGTGGATTATTATGTGGATTATTATGTGGATTATAATTAATGGAATTTTTTTTGTAATGGTTGATACATTTTTCATTAGGGCAAATCAAGTCTGACATTTTAAAGTGGAAATTACAAACTTTAGAAGCCTTTTTAAACCTCGTATATGCCACAAGTTTGCATTACCGGCTAGGCAGAAGATATCTCAACACCAAAAGAGTGATCAAATTAAGATCCTACATCTGCAAGGAGGAAACCCGCCTCAATCAACACCAATGTGTGATGCACGGCAACCATTTTGCGCTCACCACACATCAGCCAGCATGGTGTAAAAGTGAGGAGTATCATAACACAACAAAGCACAGCCCAGTTCATCGGGACATTGCTACTGGGACATCCCTGGTAGACCTTTGAGATGTAAATGAGAGTTCATGACTACAACCCAGTGCATGCTTGTTGAATAACAATGCCTTCATCTGTATCCTCTCACCTACAGATCCGTACCCAGTGTCCATCTGACATGGCATACACTGCACGCACTGGCAGGTGCGAGTTTCACAAGAAATTCTGGCATTACCATGTGAATGCAGTGTGACCAACCTCCTGATACAGGATCTGACACGCCTCACACGTCATCACAGCACACAGGGAAAGCTATCCGGGGCCGGGTTAGGCTTCTCATCATGAGTGGTTAATGTCGCCAGCCTGCCTTAGGAAACACACACGCCAGGCAATGGGATTCAAATGCAAAAAAACAGAAAGAAGCCTTTGAAAATGACAGTTGAAAATCGATGGTGGAGAAAGGGAGGAGAGGGAGGACACGGGGAGGGGTGATGGCTTTCAGAAAGGCCCAGGGTAGACAGGCATTTAAAGGTTATCATTACCGTGGCTAGAGTCGCACTGATGATGAGGTCTCTACACCCGTCCTTATGTACAGCACCTCATGTTCCCTGTTGTTATGGTGTTACAGCCTCCTTCATAGTGATGATGAATGAAAGAGCGAGGAGGGTAGATGGAGACAGAGAGAAGAGGAGCAAGAGAGAGAAAGAAAGAGAGTAGATGGAAAGGGGGGTCAGAGAGGGAGAAACAGGGAAGGAGAGAGAGGGACAGAAAAATAGAGATAGAAAGTCAAGTGGAAGGGGATGAAGATAGATAGAAAATGAGAAGAAAGACAGAGAGAGAGAGAGAGAAAGGGGAAATATAATTCTGTATAAATAGTTGAAGTCAGAAGTTTACATACACCTTAGCAAAATACATTTAAACTCAGTTTTTCACAATTCCTGACATTTAATCCCAGTAAAATTCCCTGTTTTACGTCAGTTAGATCACCACTTTATTTTAAGAATGTGAAATGTCAGAATAATAGTAGAGAGAATCATTTATTTAATCTTTAATTTCTTTCATCACATTCCCAGTGGGTCAAAAGTTTACATACACTCAATTAGTATTTGGTAACATTGCCTTTAAATGATTTAACTTGGGTTAAATGTTTCGGGTAGCCTTCCACAAGCTTCCCACTTTAGGTTGGGTTAATTTTGGCCCATTCCTCCTGACAGAGCTGATGTAACTGAGTCAGGTTTGTAGGCTTCCTTGCTCGCACATGCTTTTTCAGTTTTGCCCACACATTTTCTACAGGATAGAGGTCATGGCTTTGTGATGGCCACTCCAATACCTTAACTTTGTTGTCCTTAATGCAATTGTTTGTGTCTCAGTGCAGTGTCTCAGTGTGGTGTCTCAGTGTCTCAGTGTGGTGTCTCAGTGTGGTGTCTCAGTGTCTCAGTGTGGTGTCTCAGTGTGGTGTCTCAGTGTCTCAGTGTGGTGTCTCAGTGTGGTGTCTCAGTGTGGTGTCTTAGTGTGGTGTCTCAGTGTGGTGTCTCAGTGTGGTGTCTCTGTGTCTCAGTGTGGTGTCTCAGTGTGGTGTCTCAGTGTCTCAGTGTGGTGTCTCAGTGTGGTGTCTCAGTGTCTCAGTGTGGTGTCTCAGTGTGGTGTCTCAGTGTCTCAGTGTGGTGTCTCAGTGTGGTGTCTCAGTGTCTCAGTGTGGTGTCTCAGTGTATCAGTGTGGTGTCTCAGTGTCTCAGTGTCTCAGTGTGGTGTCTCAGTGTCTCAGTGTCTCAGTGTGGTGTCTCAGTGTGGTGTCTCAGTGTGGTGTCTCTGTGTCTCAGTGTGGTGTCTCAGTGTCTCAGTGTGGTGTCTCAGTGTGGTGTCTCTGTGTCTCAGTGTGGTGTCTCAGTGTGGTGTCTCAGTGTGGTGTCTCAGTGTGGTGTCTCAGTGTGGTGCCTCAGTGTATCAGTGTGGTGTCTCAGTGTGGTGTCTTAGTGTCTCAGTGTGGTTTCTCAGTGTCTCAGTGTGGTGTCTCAGTGTCTCAGTGTGGTGTCTCAGTGTGGTGTCTCAGTGTGGTGTCTCAGTGTATCAGTGTGGTGTCTCAGTGTGGTGTCTTAGTGTCTCAGTGTGGTGTCTCAGTGTCTCAGCGTGGTGTCTCAGTGTCTCAGTGTGGTGTCTCAGTGTGGTGTCTCAGTGTGGTGTCTCTGTGTCTCAGTGTGGTGTCTCGGTGTTTCAGTGTGGTGTCTCGGTGTTTCAGTGTGGTGTCTCTGTGTATCAGTGTGGTGTCTCAGTGTCTCAGTGTCTCAGTGTGGTGTCTCAGTGTGGTGTCTCGGTGTCTCAGTGTGGTGTCTCTGTGTATCAGTGTGGTGTCTCAGTGTCTCAGTGTGGTGTCTCAGTGTGGTGTCTCGGTGTTTCAGTGTGGTGTCTCTGTGTATCAGTGTGGTGTCTCAGTGTCTCAGTGTATCAGTGTGGTGTCTCAGTGTCTCAGTGTGGTGCCTCAGTGTGGTGTCTCAGTGTCTCAGTGTGGTGTCTCAGTGTATCAGTGTGGTGCCTCAGTGTGGTGTCTCAGTGTGGTGCCTCAGTGTATCAGTGTGGTGTCTCAGTGTATCAGTGTGGTGTCTCAGTGTATCAGTGTGGTGCCTCAGTGCGGTGTCTCTGTGCCTCAGTGTGGTGCCTCAGTGTATCAGTGTGGTGTCTCAGTGTCTCAGTGTATCAGTGTGGTGTCTCAGTGTGGTGTCTCTGTGCCTCAGTCTGGTGTCTCAGTGTCTCAGTGTATCAGTGTGGTGCCTCCGTGTGGTGTCTCTGTGCCTCAGTGTGGTGTCTCAGTGTATCAGTGTGGTGTCTCAGTGTATCAGTGTGGTGTCTCAGTGTGGTGTCTCTGTGCCTCAGTGTGGTGCCTCAGTGTGGTGTCTCAGTGTATCAGTGTGGTGTCTCTGTGTCTCAGTGTAGTGTCTCTGTGTCTCAGTGTATCAGTGTGGTGCCTCAGTGTATCAGTGTGGTGTCTCGGTGTCTCAGTGTGGTGTCTCAGTGTATCAGTGTGGTGTCTCGGTGTCTCAGTGTGGTGCCTCAGTGTGGTGTCTCAGTGTCTCAGTGTGGTTTCTCTGTGTCTCAGTGTGGTGTCTCTGTGTCTCAGTGTGGTGTCTCAGTGTGGTGTCTCTGTGTCTCAGTGTGGTGTCTCAGTGTGGTGTCTCTGTGTGGTGTCTCTGTGTCTCAGTGTGGTGTCTCAGTGTATCAGTGTGGTGTCTCAGTGTGGTGTCTCTGTGTCTCAGTGTGGTGCCTCAGTGTCTCAGTGTGGTGTCTCTGTGTCTCAGTGTAGTGTCTCAGTGTCTCAGTGTGGTGTCTCAGTGTGGTGCCTCAGTGTGGTGTCTCTGTGTCTCAGTGTGGTGTCTCTGTGTCTCAGTGTGGTGTCTCAGTGTGGTGTCACAGTGTCTCAGTGTGGTGTCTCAGTGTATCAGTGTGGTGTCTCAGTGTGGTGTCACAGTGTCTCAGTGTGGTGTCTCTGTGTCTCAGTGTGGTGTCTCAGTGTGGTGTCACAGTGTCTCAGTGTGGTGTCTCAGTGTGGTGCCTCAGCGTGGTGCCTCAGTGTGGTGCCTCAGTGTGGTGCCTCAGTGTCTCAGTGTGGCGTCTCTGTGTCTCAGTGTGGTGTCTCTGTGTCTCAGTGTGGTGTCTCTGTGTCTCAGTGTGGTGTCTCAGTGTCTCAGTGTGGTGTCTCAGTGTGGTGCCTCAGTGTGGTGCCTCAGTGTGGTGTCTCAGTGTGGTGTCTCTGTGTCTCAGTGTGGTGTCTCAGTGTGGTGTCACAGTGTCTCAGTGTGGTGTCTCTGTGTCTCAGTGTGGTGTCTCAGTGTGGTGTCACAGTGTCTCAGTGTGGTGTCTCAGTGTATCAGTGTGGTGTCTCAGTGTGGTGTCACAGTGTCTCAGTGTGGTGTCTCTGTGTCTCAGTGTGGTGTCTCAGTGTGGTGTCACAGTGTCGTGCCTCAGTGTGGTGTCTCTGTGTCTCAGTGTGGTGTCTCTGTGTGGTGTCTCTGTGTGTCAGTGTGGTGCCTCAGTGTGGTGTCACAGTGTCTCTGTGTGTCAGTGTGGTGCCTCAGTGTGGTGTCTCTGTGCCTCAGTGTGGTGTCTCTGTGTGGTGCCTCAGTGTGGTGTCTCTGTGCCTCAGTGTGGTGTCACAGTGTCTCAGTGTGGTGTCTCAGTGTGGTGTCACAGTGTCTCAGTGTGGTGTCTCCTCTAGTGTGTCTCCTCTAGCTGAGGGAGAGCTGATTCATGGCTAGTCTCAGTGATTGATGGAAATCCTTAAGTGTATCATCTCTGAAATACAGCACACTACTCTGGAGGATTCAATTACGTGTGTGTGTGTGTGGGGGGGGGGCATGATAGAGGGAGATAGAGAAAGTGAAAAGAGCGAGAGAGAAATGTATATTTGCTGCATGTTGATTGCAGTCCAAGTAGAAGAGTACTTGAGTGCAGCTATGGTGCAATCATGTCCATTCTGTGTCTGCACAGCTGTGTGGATGAGACATAGAAATAGAGCTCTCATCTTTGTATCCGTGCCATTACCTTGTCTCCATTTTAAAGTAGTCCATTTTCTTCTTCTTTCATATGCAAAAAAAAGCATAAAGCTAATATTGGTGATTTACCACCTGCATTGCTGGAGTCCGAAAACAAATCTTGTGTCTTTCGTCTATTGTAACCTCTAGAGGGCAGTGATATAGCTTAACACCGTTTACAAATCAGAGGCAGCCCAATCTGAAGGAGACAATGCTCTGATCATTGACTGATCGCTCCCAACCCGTAGGAATCTCTACCCAGTTGACTACCGTAGTGGTGAAGTCCTCAATGGCAATGCCCATGTTAAAATGGGTTGCATCCATCTAGAGACCTCTATCTATGTCTGTGGGCTGAGCAAACATTATCAGAGAGTGTAAGAGTCACACACACACAGAGCGGGCTGGTTAATAGTAGAGCAGAAGTTCAGTTCCTCCTACAGGCTGTGTGTGAAACGACCTGCAGAGTTAAGGCACCCCCACACTAGGTTCGGTTTGGCCCTGGCAGAACTCAGCTAGGCGAAGCAAATGACTGCGCCTCCCTTAAAATACCTTCGGTTGAAAAACGCGCCATTACTGTTTGACCCTCTTGAGACGCCGTAGCAACAAAGATACACATCCTCAAAATTGTCTGAATTAATCTCAAATAAATCAAGCAAACTGTAATACATGTTGACGGTTTTTGCAGAGGAAGTCTTAGCTGCGCAATTTTACATCTAACTAAAATGTTTGGTGCAGTATTTTGCAAGTGAATGAAATTAGCATAAAAACGAGTCATATCTCATTGAATAATAACAAACACTTAATTGAATAATCCCCACTGTTGACTAATCACTGACGAAGGGGCGTAGATTTCGGCTACCGAATTTCGACTGGCCTCAAGGGAAAAAAATGGTGTGCTCAAACAGCTGAAATATCTCAGCCCGAACGCTGACAAACAAAAACATCACATCACTTTGTCATGATAATCCATATCAAGTCAAATGTTATTGGTCACATACACATGGTTAGCAGATGTTAATGCGAGTGGAGCGAAATGCTCCAAAAGTATTTGGTCCCATAATCCTAGTACATAATGAGTACATCAAGCTTGTTTACAATACAAACTTGTTGGACGCATTTGCTGTTTCATTTGGCTGTTTCAGATTATTTTGTGGCCAATAGAGATGAATGGTAAATAATGTATTGTGTCATTTTGGAGTCTGTGGATGCTACCATGGTTACAGATAAATCCTGACCGAATTGTGAATAATGATGAGTGAGAAAGTTAAAGAGGCATACTGTAAATATCATACCTCCCCAAAAATACTAACCTCCCTTGTTGTTTTAATGGTTTAGACTCTAGAGGTTAGCATGTCTTTGGGGTAGGATATTTGTGTCTGCAGGGTTGTGGAGTAACGGATGACAAAAAACGGTAACTGTAATCCGCAAAAATTGTTGTAATCAGATTACAGATACTTTTGAAAAACTAGATTATTACTTCGAGGATTACTTTTCAATTCAGAAAGGATGTTTGCGGAAAAAAATCGTTGACACCCAAATCAGAATTGAAAAAAGGCGCGAGTTTAAGTTTGTTCCACCTGAGTGAGTCTGACCACAAGTCAGAGACCACTATGATGACACACCAAATGATGACCACCAATCAGAGACCACTATGATGACACACCAAATGATGACCACCAATCAGAGACCACTATGATGACACACCAAATGTGGTTGATGGATCGTGGGAAAAGAGCAGGAATAGGCTTTTGTAGGCTACAGTCCAAGCTATGTCTTCCAACGAAGCGACTGCCGTCGGCATCCAAAGATTATCCAACTGGAATAAACGCTTGAAGGTCAGGACGACAGCAGTGGTGTAGAATACGGCGATACGGATATCACACATTATTGATATCTACAGTTGAAGTGGGAAGTTTACATACACTTAGGTTGGAGTCATTAAAACTTGTTTTTCAACCACTCCACAAATGTCTCGTTAACAAACTATAGTTTTGGCAAGTCGGTTAGGACATCTACTTTGTGCATGACACAAGTAATTTGTCCAACAATTGTTAACAGACACATTGTTTCACTTATATTTCACTGCATCACAATTCCAGTGTGTCAGAAGTTCACAAACACTAAGTTGACTGTGCCTTTAAACAGCTTGGAAAATTCCAGAAAATCATGTCATGGCCTTAGAAGCTTCTGACAGGCTAATTGACATAATTTGAGTCAATTGGAGGTGAACCTGTGGATGTATTTCAAGGCCTACCTTCAAACTCAGTTCCTCTTTGTTTGACATCATGGGAAAATCAAAAGAAATCAGCCAAGACCTCAGAAAAAAAACTGTAGACTTCCACAAGTCTGGTTCATCCTTGGGAGCAATTTCCAAATGCCTGAATGTTCCACGTTCATCTGTACAAGCAATAGCACGCAAGTATAAACACCATGGGACCACGCAGCCGTCATACTGCTCAGGAAGGAGATGAGTTCTGTCTCCTAGAGATGAACGTGCTTTGGTGCGAAAAGTGCAAATCAATCCCAGAACAACAGCAAAGGACCTTGTGAAGATGCTGGAGGAAACAGGTACAAAAGTATCTATATCCACAGTAAAACGAGTCCTATATCAATATAACCTGAAAGGCTACTCAGCAAGGAAGAAGCCACTGTTCCAAAACCTCCATAAGAAAGCCAGACTACGGTTTGCAACTGCACAAGGGGACAAAGATCGTACTTTTTGGAGAAATGTCCTCTGGTCTGATGAAACAAAAATAGAACTGTTTGGCCATAATGACCATCGTTATGCTTGGAGGAAAAAGGGGGAGGCTTGCAAGCCGAAAAACACCATCCCAACCATGAAGCATGGGGGTGGCAGCATCATGTTGTGGGGGTGCTTTGCTGCAGGAGGGACTAGTGCCCTTCACAAAATAGATGGCATCATGAGGGAGGACAATTATGTGGATATATTGAAGCGACATCTCAAGACATCAGTCAGGAAGTTGAAGCTTGGTCGCAAATGGGTCTTCCAAATGGACAATGACCCCAGGCACACTTCCAAAGTTGAGGCAAAATGGCTTAAGGACAACAAAGTCAAGGTATTGGAGTGGCCATCACAAAGCCCTGACCTCAATACTATAGAAAATGTGTGGTCAAAACTGGAAAAGCGTGTGTGAGCAAGGAAGCCTACAAACCTGACTCAGTTATACCAGCTCTGTTGGGAGGAATGGGCCAACATTTACTCAACCTATTGTGGGAAGCTTGTGGAAGGCTACCCAAAATGTTTGACCCAAGTTAAACAATTTAAAGGCAATGCTACCAAATACAAATTGAGTGTATGTAAACTTCTGACCTACTGGGAATGTGATGAAAGAAATAAAAGCTGAAATAAATCATTCTCTCTACTATTATTCTGACATTTCACATTCTTAAAATAAAGTGGTGATCCTAACTGACCCAAGACAGGGAATTTTTACTGGGATTAAATGTCAGGAATTGTGAAAACTGAGTTTAAATGTATTTTGCTAAGGTGTGTAAACTTCTGACTTCAACTGTAACATAGGGCATTGATGAGTCAAACTGCTGCTCTCTCATTTAGCTATTTGCGCCTTACGGATTGTGGTTGTTGTGGAAGTCTGTTCACTAATCTAAATGTGTATTTGAACCCAATAATGGTTGAATTCAAGAAGTTTTTAGCTGCCTATCAATCATTGTTTTTGAAACCAGTGGACAGCCAGTGAAAAATGTGCTCTGACAACAACTGCATAGTGAGGATCCCAGCCTATGGAACAACAGCTGCATAGTGAGGATCCCAGCCTATGGAACAACAGCTGCATAGTGAGGATCCCAGTCTATGGAACAACAGCTGCATAGTGCAGATCCCAGCCTATGGAACAACAGCTGCATAGTGAGGATCCCAGCCTATGGAACAACAGCTGCATAGTGAGGATCCCAGCCTATGGAACAACAGCTGCATAGTGAGGATCCCAGCCTATGGAACAACAGCTGCATAGTGAGGATCCCAGCCTATGGAACAACAGATGCATAGTGCAGATCCCAGCCTATGGAACAACAGCTGCATAGTGAGGATCCCAGCCTGTGGAACAACAGCTGCATAGTGTAGATCCCAGCCTATGGAACAACAGCTGCATAGTGCAGATCCCAGCCTATGGAACAACAGCTGCATAGTGAGGATCCCAGCCTGTGGAACAACAGCTGCATAGTGTAGATCCCAGCCTGTGGAACAACAGCTGCATAGTGCGGATTACAGCCTGTGGAATAAAAGTGGGGCTTTTATTGCTCAATCTAATTCATGCTGATAAATAATAATAAATCCATAGTCCTAATAGACACATGTTCAAACTTGCACACTTTTGATAGACTTAAAGGGACAGTCTGTAGTTGCTATAACCATTTTTGGACTCATAAATCATATATATTATTATAAAGATAAAATGTATTATTATATGTAGTAGAAAGCGATGGCTAAGAAGAAGCCTACATAACCAACCCATAAAGTAACATTTAACATCCATATATGTCCAGCTATGTAAACTTTAACTTTGATTTATCCTGCAATAGATGTTGTTCAATTGGTAACATACATTTTTGTCTTCTTCTAATGCCTCTTAAAGAGAAAGTTATCAAAAATTAACTGAATGTAATCAGATTACATTACTGCGTTTGGGTAATCTAAAAGGTACGTTACTGATTACAATTTTGGACAGGTAACTAGTAACTGGAACGGATTACACTTAGAAAGTAACCTACCCAATCCTGTGTGTACCTTTCTCACTTTCATTATTCACGATTCATTCAGGATGAATGGTAGCATCCACATTAATGTAGAAGTGTTTAGAAACATATTATATTCTTATTTACAATAAAAGTGACTCCAAAATGACAATGATGATTATTTACCATTAATTTCTATTGGCCACAAAATAATCTGAAACACAACCAAAACAAACAGCAAATGCATCCAACATGTTTGTAGAGTCACAGCCTTGATGTAGTCATTGTGTGCTGGGAACATGGAACCAAACATATTGATTACTTTAATACACATAAGTGAATTTGTCCTAATATTTTTGGTCCCCTAAAATGGGCGGACTATGTACAAAAGGTACTGTCATTTCTAAACGGTTCACCCGATATGGATGAAAATACCCTCAAATTAAAGCTGACAGTCTGCACTTTAACTTCGGTGTCATTGTATCATTTCAAATCCAAAGGGCTGGAGTACAGAGCCAAAACAACACAAAATGTGTCACGGTCCCAATACTTTTGGAGCTCACTGTATATTGGCGAACTGTTTCGACTGGGAAGCAAACGGTGAGCTTTACACAGAGCCTGCCATCTCTCTCCTTCTCACACACCCTACTAGAAGACTTTGATGATGGCTACTTTATTAAAAGAAAAAGGTACTTACTATGACTGAGATGTGTGTTTGTCCCACCTAGTTATCTTAAGAGAAATGCACTAACTGTAAGTCCCTCTGGATAAGAGCGTCCGCTACGTGACTCAAATGTTAAATGTGTCAGGATGTCTTCATCAATGGAGGAAGTGATGCGGAAAAGTACATCCACAACACAAGCACCGCATAAGAATGTTTATTAGAAATCAGCCGGCCAATGATTAGCATTTCTCCACCTACCATTTTTATATTCATTGTTTATCGAAACAGTTTGAAAAGTTGGTGATTCTTTATGTGTTCAACATTCACATACATTATTGGGAATACTTTTAGCCAGCCATATATATATATATATATATATATATATACACAGTGGGGAGAACAAGTATTTGATACACTGCCGATTTTGCAGGTTCTCCTACTTACAAAGCATGTAGAGGTCTGTAATTTTTATTATAGGTACACTTCAACCGTGAGAGACGGAATCTAAAACAAAAATCAAGAAAATCACAATGTATGATTTTTAAGTAATTAACTTGCATTTTATTGCATGACATAAGTATTTGATACATCAGAAAAGCAGAACTTAATATTTAGTACAGAAACCATTGTTTGCAATTACAGAGATCATACGTTTCCTGTAGTTCTTGACCAGGTTTGCACACACTGCAGCAGGGATTTTGTCCCACTCCTCCATACAGACCTTCAGCTGTCGCTGGGCAATACGGACTTTCAGCTCCCTCCAAAGACTTTCTATTGGGTTCAGGTCTGGAGAATGGCTAGGCCACTCCCGGACCTTGAGATGCTTCTTTCGGAGCCACTCCTTAGTTGCCCTGGCTGTGTGTTTCGGGTCGTTGTCATGCTGGAAGACCCAGCCACTACCCATCTTCAATGGGGGAAGGAGGTTGTTGGCCAAGATCTCGCGATACATGGCCCCATCCATCCTCCCCTCAATACGCTGCAGTCGTCCTGTCCCCTTTGCAGAAAAGCATCCCCAAAGAATGATGTTTCCACCTCCATGCTTCACGGTTGGGATGGTGTTCTTGGGGTTGTACTCATACTTCTTCTTCCTCAAAACACGACGAGTGGAGTTTAGACCAAAAAGCTCTATTTTTGTCTCATCAGACCACAACCACATGACCTTCACCCATTCCTCCTCTGGATCATCCAGATGGTCATTGGCAAACTTCAGATGGGACTGGACATGTGCTGGCTTGAGCAGGGGGATCTTGAGTGCACTGCAGGATTTTAATCCATGATGGCGTAGTGTGTTACTAATGGTTTTCTTTGAGACTGTGGTCCCAGCTCTCTTCAGGTCATTGACCAGGTCCTGCCGTGTAGTTCTGGGCTGATCCCTCACCTTCCTCAAGATCATTGATGCCACACGAGGTGAGATCTTGCATGGAGCCCCAGACCGAGGGTGATTGACCGTCATCTCGAACTTTCTAATAATTGCGCCAACAGTTGTTGCCTTCTCACCAAGCTGCTTGCCTATTGTCCTGTAGCCCATCCCAGCCTTGTGCAGGTCTACAATTGTATCCCTGATGTCCTTACACCCTCTCTAGTCTTGGCCATTGTGGAGAGGTTAGAGTCTGTTTTATTGAGTGTGTGGACAGGTGTCTTTTTTACAGGTAACGAGTTCAAACAGGTGCAGTTAATACAGGTAATGAGTGGAGAACAGGGGGGCTTCTTAAAGAAAAACGAACAGGTCTGTGAGAGCCGGAATTCTTACTGGTTGGTAGGTGATCAAATACTTATGTCATGCAATAAAATGCAAATGAATTACTTAAAAATCATACAATGTAATTTTCTGGATTTTTGTTTTAGATTCCGTCTCCCACAGTTGAAGTGTACCTATGATAAAAAGTACAGACCTCTACATGCTTTGTAAGTAGGAAAACCTGCAAAATCGGCAGTGTATCAAATACTTGTTCTCCCCACTGTATATATATATATATATATATATATATATGAGAGAGAGAGAGAGAGAGAGAGATGGGACAACTTTTAGAATGTTTAATATTGTTCTTTGCATAGCATTATTGAAATATTCCCCATGTTATGATAATGGTGGGCTAACATGACCGTGGTAGTGTAAATGCATCATAATGCAGAAAACTCCATGTCCCTACTCTCTAAACACCTGACTGCTTTTAGCTAAACAACTAGAGTGAATAGAGAAAAGCAGGGTCATTATTTACTGGTATATCTTTGCCCTTGAAATGAACGTTTTCCTGAACCTCTGTAGATAACTAGCCTGTTAACCGAGGGGTGAATTTAAAAAGGGGTAGATTACTGATATCAGATCACAAAAACGAATGACATGTCATCATCATCATGCAGGTGGACATACCAACAACGTGGACATACCAACAACGTGGACATACCAACAACGTGTAAAGAATATAATGTCAGTAATACAGGTTACAGCATAGTTTTTTTACAAATGATAAAATGCCAACTCATCTGCTCTGAACAGAAGTCATCGGTAGGTAAGTGAGGTTAAAACGTAGTCAGCCCTCGACAGGGCCACCATGAAGCTTCATTTGTGCAGTAACATAGAAAGTCCACATGGTGGCAGCAGTCACACTGTTCTGTTAGTGTGCGTCCTCTTCCCAAAAGGCTATACTACTAAAATGCATCCTTCCTTCCTCGAAGTAATCACAGATCTGACATGTCAGAGTTCCGGGGTTGCCATGGTGCCGTGAGATCGCCTAAGCAGAGAGCTCTGTAAATATGAATGTGGACTGCGGTGTGAGGGAATGGCAGAAACTCACCTCTGTTCCAGACTATTGTTGAGGTGCGTTGGTCTTTTCTGGTGCATCACCCAGGTGGGTGTTACTCTTTGACACTGGATGATCCAGCCTAGCTACTTACAGAGGAGACGACATGCCTCTTGCTCTTTCTCCCATCACAGAGGACCGGATCCCTAGCACCATGCCTCAGGACTACCTGGGCTGACGACGTCTCTATCTGTTCTGTATAAGCACTCTGTGACATCCGCTGATGTAAAAGGGGGCTTTATAAACACATTTGAGTGCCCGATGAAGAGCTCTGGGCCTGTCTACCGGTATCTGACTGACGTTTCTCCCTCTCTGATGAAGAGCTCCAGGCCTGTCTACCAGTATCTGACTGACGTTTCTCCCCCTCTGATGAAGAGTCTCCGGGCCTGTCTTCCAGTATCGGAAAGACGTTTCTCCCTCTCTGATGAAGAGCTCAGGGCCTGTCTACTGGTATCTGACTGATGTTTCTCCCTCTCTGATGAAGAGTCTCCGGGCCTGTCTACCAGTATCTGACTGACGTTTCTCCCACTCTGATGAAGAGCTCAGGGCCTGTCTACTGGTATCTGACTGACGTTTCTCCCTATCTGATGAAGAGCTCCAGGCCTGTCTACCAGTATCTGATTGATGTTTCTCCCTGACTCTCTGATGAAGAGCTCCGGGCCTGTCTACCAGTATCTGACTGACGTTTCTCCCTGACTCTCTGATGAAGAGCTCCGGGCCTGTCTACCAGTATCGGACTGACGATTCTCCCTGACTCTCTGATGAAGAGCTCCGGGCCTGTCTACCAGTATCTGACTGACGTTTCTCCCTGACCCTCTGATGAAGAGCTCCGGGCCTGTCTACCAGTATCTGACTGACGTTTCTCCCTCTCTGATGAAGAGCTCAGGGCCTGTCTACTGGTATCTGACTGATGTTTCTCCCTCTCTGATGAAGAGTCTCCGGGCCTGTCTACTGGTATCTGACTGATGTTTCTCCCTCTCTGATGAAGAGTCTCCGGGCCTGTCTACCAGTATCGGACTGACGTTTCTCCCTGACTCTCTGATGAAGAGCTCCGGGCCTGTCTTCCAGTATCGGACTGACGTTTCTCCCTCTCTGATGAAGAGCTCCGGGCCTGTCTACCAGTATCGGACTGACGTTTCTCCCTGACTCTCTGATGAAGAGCTCCGGGCCTGTCTACCAGTATCGGACTGATGTTTCTCCCTGACTCTCTGATGAAGAGCTCTGGGCCTGTCTACCAGTATCTGACTGACATTTCTCCCTGACTCTCTGATGAAGAGCTCCGAGCCTGTCTACCAGTATCTGACTGACGTTTCTCCCTCTCTGATGAAGAGCTCCGGGCCTGTCTACCAGTATCGGACTGACGTTTCTCCCTGACTCTCTGATGAAGAGCTCCGGGCCTGTCTACCAGTATCGGACTGACGTTTCTCCCTGACTCTCTGATGAAGAGCTCCAGGCCTGTCTACCAGTATCTGACTGACGTTTCTCCCTCTCTGATGAAGAGCTCAGGGCCTGTCTACTGGTATCTGACTGACGTTTCTCCCTATCTGATGAAGAGCTCCAGGCCTGTCTACCAGTATCTGATTGATGTTTCTCCCTGACTCTCTGATGAAGAGCTCCGGGCCTGTCTACCAGTATCTGACTGACGTTTCTCCCTGACTCTCTGATGAAGAGCTCCGGGCCTGTCTACCAGTATCGGACTGACGATTCTCCCTGACTCTCTGATGAAGAGCTCCGGGCCTGTCTACCAGTATCTGACTGACGTTTCTCCCTGACCCTCTGATGAAGAGCTCCGGGCCTGTCTACCAGTATCTGACTGACGTTTCTCCCTCTCTGATGAAGAGCTCAGGGCCTGTCTACTGGTATCTGACTGATGTTTCTCCCTCTCTGATGAAGAGTCTCCGGGCCTGTCTACCAGTATCGGACTGACGTTTCTCCCTGACTCTCTGATGAAGAGCTCCGGGCCTGTCTTCCAGTATCGGACTGACGTTTCTCCCTCTCTGATGAAGAGCTCCGGGCCTGTCTACCAGTATCGGACTGACGTTTCTCCCTGACTCTCTGATGAAGAGCTCCGGGCCTGTCTACCAGTATCGGACTGACGTTTCTCCCTGACTCTCTGATGAAGAGCTCTGGGCCTGTCTACCAGTATCTGACTGACGTTTCTCCCTGACTCTCTGATGAAGAGCTCCGAGCCTGTCTACCAGTATCTGACTGACGTTTCTCCCTCTCTGATGAAGAGCTCCGGGCCTGTCTTCCAGTGTCGGACTGACGTTTCTCCCTCTCTGATGAAGAGCTCCGGGCCTGTCTACCAGTATCGGACTGACGTTTCTCCCTGACTCTCTGATGAAGAGCTCTGGGCCTGTCTACCAGTATCTAACTGACGTTTCTCCCTGACTCTCTGATGAAGAGCTCCGAGCCTGTCTACCAGTATCTGACTGATGTTTCTCCCTCTCTGATGAAGAGCTCCGGGCCTGTCTACCAGTATCGGACTGACGTTTCTCCCTGACTCTCTGATGAAGAGCTCCGGGCCTGTCTACCAGTATCGGACTGACGTTTCTCCCTGACTCTCTGATGAAGAGCTCCAGGCCTGTCTACCAGTATCTGACTGACGTTTCTCCCTCTCTGATGAAGAGCTCAGGGCCTGTCTACTGGTATCTGACTGACGTTTCTCCCTATCTGATGAAGAGCTCCAGGCCTGTCTACCAGTATCTGATTGATGTTTCTCCCTGACTCTCTGATGAAGAGCTCCGGGCCTGTCTACCAGTATCTGACTGACGTTTCTCCCTGACCCTCTGATGAAGAGCTCCGGGCCTGTCTACCAGTATCTGACTGACGTTTCTCCCTATCTGATGAAGAGCTCCAGGCCTGTCTACCAGTATCTGATTGATGTTTCTCCCTGACTCTCTGATGAAGAGCTCCGGGCCTGTCTACCAGTATCTGACTGACGTTTCTCCCTGACTCTCTGATGAAGAGCTCCGGGCCTGTCTACCAGTATCGGACTGACGTTTCTCCCTGACTCTCTGATGAAGAGCTCCGGGCCTGTCTACCAGTATCTGACTGACGTTTCTCCCTGACCCTCTGATGAAGAGCTCCGGGCCTGTCTACCAGTATCTGACTGACGTTTCTCCCTCTCTGATGAAGAGCTCAGGGCCTGTCTACTGGTATCTGACTGATGTTTCTCCCTCTCTGATGAAGAGTCTCCGGGCCTGTCTACTGGTATCTGACTGATGTTTCTCCCTCTCTGATGAAGAGTCTCCGGGCCTGTCTACCAGTATCGGACTGACGTTTCTCCCTGACTCTCTGATGAAGAGCTCCGGGCCTGTCTTCCAGTATCGGACTGACGTTTCTCCCTCTCTGATGAAGAGCTCCGGGCCTGTCTACCAGTATCGGACTGACGTTTCTCCCTGACTCTCTGATGAAGAGCTCCGGGCCTGTCTACCAGTATCGGACTGACGTTTCTCCCTGACTCTCTGATGAAGAGCTCCAGGCCTGTCTACCAGTATCTGACTGACGTTTCTCCCTCTCTGATGAAGAGCTCCAGGCCTGTCTACCAGTATCTGACTGACGTTTCTCCCTGACTCTCTGATGAAGAGCTCTGGGCCTGTCTACCAGTATCTGACTGACGTTTCTCCCTGACTCTCTGATGAAGAGCTCCGAGCCTGTCTACCAGTATCTGACTGACGTTTCTCCCTCTCTGATGAAGAACTCCGGGCCTGTCTACCAGTATCGGACTGACGTTTCTCCCTCTCTGATGAAGAGCTCCAGGCCTGTCTACCAGTATCTGACTGACGTTTCTCCCTGACTCTCTGATGAAGAGCTCTGGGCCTGTCTACCAGTATCTGACTGACGTTTCTCCCTCTCTGATGAAGAGCTCCAGGCCTGTCTACCAGTATCTGACTGACATTTCTCCCTGACTCTCTGATGAAGAGCTCTGGGCCTGTCTACCAGTATCTGACTGACGTTTCTCCCTCTCTGATGAAGAGCTCCAGGCCTGTCTACCAGTATCGGACTGACGTTTCTCCCTCTCTGATGAAGAGCTCCAGGCCTGTCTACCAGTATCTGACTGACGTTTCTCCCTCTCTGATGAAGAGCTCCGGGCCTGTCTACCAGTATCTGACTGACGTTTCTCCCTGACTCTCTGATGAAGAGCTCCGGGCCTGTCTACCAGTATCTGTCTGACGTTTCTCCCTCTCTGATGAAGAGCTCCGGGCCTGTCTACCAGTATCGGACTGACGTTTCTCCCTCTCTGATGAAGAGCTCCTGGCCTGTCTACCAGTATCGGACTGACGTTTCTCCCTCTCTGATGAAGAGCTCCGGGCCTGTCTACTGGTATCTGACTGATGTTTCTCTATGCCTGTCTGTATCATCGACACTCCTGCCACTTAAGCTACTGCTACCGGTTGCCTTTCTGAACTGCCTAGACATCTGAAGCTGTGGAAGACCATCAAACAGGAACTGCCAGATCCCTACATATGTTTTTGTTTTCAAAGCAACTTGGAGATTCATGTTTGTAATGAAAAGCACTATATAAATTAAAAGTATTATTATTATTAGATGAGTGATTACTTCAAGGAAGGGAGCCGAAGAGGGAATTATGTGTTTTGTACTATTTGAACGAGGCCATGGCTTTCATCAGGATGCCCTTTGACATCTTCTTCATCATGGCACAGTCTCCCTCCCTTTTAAGTCCATATGAGGCTTGTCTTTAGACTCAGACAATGTTCCTGCCTCAGTTAACAGCATATCAATAGGCTCCTGTGATGGCTAGGCTAGACTTAGCAGTTAGCCAGTCTAGCTTTAAGGTAGCGGCGTAGAATGTCACTGTCACTGTGTGGGGGTGCAGCGGTGGCTCTTGTAGGTGCCCAGGTGGCGGAAGCTCCTCCCACACTGCTGGCAGCAGTAGGGTGTGGCACCACTGTGAATCCTCTGGTGGGTGTACAGGTTACCCAGCTCCTTGAAGCGCCGCCCACACTGCTGGCACGCGTAGGGACTCTCCCCTGTATGTACCCGCTGGTGTCTCTTTAAGCCGGAGAGCACCGGGAAGCCCTTCCCACACTGGGGGCAGGGGAAGGGGCTCTGGCCACCGTTGTGCCCCAGCCGGTGACTCTTCAATCGGGCAGCGTGCCGGAACTTCTCCCCACACTCTGGGCATATGAAGGGCTTCTCCCCCGTGTGAATGCGCTGGTGCTGCCGCAGGTTTCCCAGGTAGTTGAAATGGCGGCCGCAATCTCCACACTCGTAACCCCCTTCCACTTTCTTCTCCCTCGTCCCTACTCCTCCCCCGACTCCTCCTCCTCTTGCTAGGCCCATCCCCCTAGCTCCAGAAGGAATGCTCCCTCCTTCAAGCCCCGCCAACCCCCGCTTGGAGTCACTGCTACCCTCTCCCAGAGAGAGGGGAGCAATGGAGGTGGACTGCAGGGCACAGTGGGTGCCGGTGGTGTCGCCGTGTATCAGTTTGAGGTGCTCCTCTAGGAACAAGGAGTCGGGGCAGAAGGTTCCACACAGTGGGCAGAGGTATGTGTGGGAGGTAAACTGCTGACCTTTGAACAGAGTAGACAGATGTAATGATTATGGTTATTGCACTCTGTCCTCTAGGTCACCAGCAGTGCAATAGGTACATGTAGCCAAAGACAATAAGGTCAGAAGGCTGCACAAAATAAGTAAAACAATCAGCAAAACGCACCGCACAAAGAAAGACGATGATGAGAGATCAAAAATGAACGATGTATAGGATGCAAATGTTTACGCGTGTCAACTAGGACATCGATCTCCTCTCTCACCCGGTTCTAGTCGATCCACATGGGCCTCCAAAGAACTGTCCCCCTCCCCTCCTGGAGAGCCCTGGGGGTGCAGGGGAAAGTCGGGGCTGTTTGTGTCATGGGAGAGAGGGGCTGGGGGATGCTCCAATCCATCATTCCTTTCTTCTTTTGACTCGTCACCCTCTTCATCATCTTCCTCATCTGGTGTTTTGGCACTCTCCGATTTAGGCTCCCTCATACCTCAGAAAACAAACATATGGTTTGTGTTTAATCACGCCCATTTATAGAAAAGTACAGAGGATCTATACAGCCTCTACATAGAAACATAGACACATGCAATGTGGCAGGACTGGATAACATCAGCATATAAATCACAAAGTTCGCCCCCCTACTCCATTGCCAATGTTAATATTAGCAGTGATTGATTGGCGCAGTGAATTATTGATGAGGTTACCTTTCAAATCCGACGTGTACTCCACCCCAGTCATCCACTCATAGTCGTGGATCCGCTTGCTTCCTGATGGTAGCGACATGTCAAATATGTTATCCGTGGCCGAGTCCGATTCCCCGTCCCCATGCCCCGCGTCAGGAATGCCACTGTCCGGCCACAGATGGTTGAAGGAGTGCGGCTGGGGATCGTGGCGGCTGTCTCTGTCGCTACCAGAAGAAGGATTGCTCGGGTCGCTGTCCGTTTCAGCACCCCGTGAATTCTTATCTTTCATCAGATAGTCGCAAATGGCATTGATGTTTTCTTTCTTCACACCAGGCATGGCTGGTTTGGCTTTCTTGTGGTCGTTGTTGTTGTGTTTGCTTCCTGAATGGAAGTCTGCTTTCCTGAATACAGATGCAACCTCGGTGGTCATTCCTCCAGGATACGGGTCCCTACCGTCTATTTGCACCTCTAGTCTCGTTTTTAAGACTTCGATTTCGTCCGTTTTCTCCCGAAGCTCCATTTTCAGAACCCGTATCCTGACGCTGACCATTTTCCTGATTTCGGACAACGCAGTCTCGAGCACCACTGTTATGTTTCTCCCAAGGTGTTCGGTGATGTCGCTCACCGAGCAGAGTAGCTCCTCGTCGGGCTCGAATTCCAATACATCTTCATGGGGTCGCGCTGCAGACACCGGAGTGTCCATGAATGCGTTTTGGGGGTCGGGAGAAAGGCTTGTTTCGGTAAAAGTGTGGTCTCTTTTGCGGCTCATATCTTTTGAAGCTCTAGCTAACAGGCTAGCTACTGTGTTCTGAAGATGCTGAAAGACATCCAGCAATGCGCCACAGAGAAGAGTTTCAAGCGCAGATTTCCGTGCAAACGGGTGGTGGATTTGAGAAGTAGCGCCACCCTCCATACACTCCACGAACTACCATGTTTTAGGCATTGAACACACCGACAGTACTAATGCGCAGAATGGTACGCAGCATCATCTGGATTTGTGTGCAACCATCTTTGTCAAGCAATGTAGACATGCAGTTTGATGCATACGTTTGCTAAATCCGACGTATGAACCACACTGCAACTGCCTCTGCAACACAATGCTGCAAGGCAAAGACAGCTTCTGGTGTACCACAATGCAACAATACTGTTGGTGTGATCGAGGCGTTAGTCTTTTGTTGTTGTATTTTCATCGAGCCTGCAGCAGGGGTCAGAATTGACCAAATAGCCACACAATGTGGACCTATTGAATCCATTAGTCTTTCACAGCCGCTCTAAATTCTACGACTTAATACTAGACTCGTCCTTCCTGTCAGAAACGTTATTTAGGTTAATCTACCACATCATTCTATGATGTAACTGTCCATGCCATGAAAGGGAGTTATGGAGGCATATAGGTCGTTCTATATCAGGAGGTCTTTGCCAGAGTACCCCACATTATTGACAGATCAGGTTTTATATTTGCATATGCCTCCTGAGTTTGAGATTGAGTTGCACTTTTAAAATCTGTCCATCTGTTTAGGCCTATTAAATGAAGTCATTAATTTCACAGTTTGGCCAATGCGCAAGGTAATGAGCTAGCCACTCCTCCTCCATTCGGGTGACGTCGACAGTTGGTGCGTGCTTCTCTAATGACAGGTAAAAAGCGGGAATAGATACTGTATATAAAACCTACTCATATGTAATCTTGTTAAGTATCTCCTACACAAGTGTTTGTTTTTCATTTCAGCACCTTCGGTGAACACCAGGGATAGCTTACCGAAATGACATATTGTTTTCCTTATCCTGGAAATAGTCTGACAATATATTGTTTTCCTTACCCTAGAAACAGTCTGACTGTCACGCCCTGATCTGTTTCACCTGTCTTTGTGATTGTCTCCACCCCCTCCAGGTGTCGCCCATCTTCCCCATTATCCCCTGTGTATTTATACCTGTGTTCTCTGTCTGTCTGTTGCCAGTTTGTCTTGTTTGTCCAAGCCTACCAGTGGTTTGTGTCACAGCGCCTGCTTTTTCCAGTTTCTCGTCCTCCTGGTTTTTGACCCTTGCCTGTCCTGACCCTGTACCTGACCACTCTGCCTGTCCCTGAGCCTGCCTGCTGTCCTGTACCTTGGCCTCTATTCTGGATTATTGACCCCTGTCGTTTGCCTGCACCTGTTACAATAAACATTGTTACTTCACACAGTCTGCACTTGGGTCTTACCTTGGTACCTGATACTGACAAGATAAGACAGCAATTCATGCTTTTGTTTACCTGCCCACTGTCTCCAAACCAGTATGTTACTTTGTAATTTGGGTGAACTATCCCTTTAAGGATAAGAAGTGACAGATATTTTGGAGCTTTTGGGATAGCAGGGGGTTAAGAATTTAAATATCATGCTGAATGACAAATCAGTGTGATTAGATTTAATTCAGTGTGATTAGATTTAAGCGTCTCGTTAAGGTTTGACTGATACTCTGTGGTTATAGATTGCATCCTAAACCGCGTAGTGAGAAATGCAATGTGTTGATCCAATCCCAAAAGTCACACTTTAGAACCTACAATAGCCTACATGTGATTGGTCCATTGATAATGTAAGAGAAATGAATCCAAATGGTTTTCCTCAAGGCATCTGTGGGTGGAGCTGTGCCATTGAAAGGATGACACGTAATTGATGTTAATTGCATCACTTTGCTTTCACCAATAAGATATAAAGAAGATATTGTGACTCATCCTGGTTGTGGTAGTTACATTTTGGAAGCACATCACTCATCTGGAAAACTATCTTTGAGAGAGGGTTTGTAATACCGGAATCAATCCTCTACATATCAAATAGATCAGTGCTTTCAACTCATGAATCAAAGTATGCTTACATAAAGCTGAGCTTGGAGTTTTTGAGTTGAAATATTCAATGAGATATTACTGTAGGGCTCTCAATTTAACACATTGAGTGACTAATGCACATAGCCACAGTCGGCGAGAGCGAGAGAGAGCAACAGAGTGAGAGAGAGAAAGAGAGCGAGAGAGCGACAGAGAGAGAGAGAGAGAGTGTGTGTGTCCAGGGGTGATTCTGATTTGACACCGTTCTGTGACAGGAACAACCACACATGTCCTCTGTCAAAGTCAGATCCACTGTGGAAGGAGAGAGGTGACTCTGTCCACTGTGAGTGACAGGTCAGTCTGCTCCTGTCCTGTGACATTCTCCCTGAGAGGACAGTTTTCCACCCAGCTAGCCACTGTAAGTGTGACACACAATCCTAACGTCAACCAATGATGGTGAATAAATTAAGATATTTCACTCAGGCTGTTTACCATTGAAAAGAAATGGTCCGTTCCTGTCTGCTTAATGGGGTGGATCTCTTATAGACACCAATGCGATGGCAACTGGGTCTAAACCAGAAACAAAACATACGGAAACATTGCTCACACACACTGGAAAGGAAGTGTCACATGATCAGGGGTGGTACAGTTAAGAAAAAAGGGTTCCAAAAGGGTTCTTCAACTGTCCCCATAGGATAACCCTTTTTGGTTCCAGGGAGAACCTTTTTTGGTTCCACGTAGAACCCTTTCTTGTTCCATGTAGAACCCTCTGTGGAAAGAGAAGAGCTACTAGCTGATAAATCATTAGGAAAAAGGTGAGAGAAAAAAGTACATTTATAATTTACAACCACTGTCTTGGCATCTCAAACCATTATAAATAATAACACAGTACAAAATATACATTCTGTGTTGAATTCCATTTGGGACAATGACAAATGGGGAGAAATCACAACAGTTCTGTGTTGAATTCCATTTGGGACAATGACAAATGGGGAGAAAGCACAACAGTTCTGTGTTGAATTCCATTTGGGACAATGACAAATGGGGAGAAAGCACAACAGTTCTGTGTTGAATTCCATTTGGGACAATGACAAATGGGGAGAAAGCACAACAGTTCTGTGTAGCTTAGTTGGCAGAGCATGGTGCTTGCCATGCCAGGGTTGTGGGTTCAATTCCCATGGGGGACCAGTATTAACATGTATGCACTCACTACTGTAAGTTGCTAGGTGTAAGAGGGTCTGTTAAACGATGTAAATGTATGACGCCTGGTATGTGCTGACGTTCCATAAAATGACTGTGTGTTCCATTTAGACCTGCTGTGTACCAGCATGTGTTGAAAGGTGGCTCTGTTCATAAAGACACCCTAGTCATGTTACAAAAGCCTGTGGTATATATTACCTTACTGCATATGTTCAAGTGCTGATGTTATGGACAGCACATAACTCAGCATGAAGAAGGAAAAAAATACAGAAGTCAGACAAATAATTGCTGGATTTGGTTAATATATCATTTATATGCACATTGTTAAAATGAGAAAGGTGCATCAAGTGCTCCGTGCATTAGTAGCAGGGTTTTTTATTTATTTTACCTTTATTTTACTAGGCAAGTCAGTTAAGAACAAATTCTTATTTTCAATGACGGCCTAGGAACAGTGGGTTAACTGCCTGTTCATGGGCAGAACGACAGATTTGTACCTTGTCAGCTCGGGGATTTGAACTTGCAACCTTTCGGTTACTAGTCCAACGCTCTAACCACTAGGCTACCCTGCCCCCCCAAGTGTACCACGCGGTTATTCATTTGTTCGTCACACTCGGTTCCTCTGTCCGAGGCTATGAGGAGAGAGGCACAAATCAGACAGTAGTGTCAGTTCCACTCAAATTGAAACGTTTTACTGTCAAGCTGGCTGTGAGATAATGACAGGTAGCCATAGCGATGTGGAATCAAGTGAGAAGTCTTAATGGTTTGGTATTTCAGTCCATACCTTTCCACACTTCTGAAGAGAGTTGGTGCAGTATCTCTAGTTGCTGTTACAATGTTCCCTGCAATGACATACCATTCAAGCAGAACATTAAGTGTTTCTACCTGGTATGAACCAATTCTTATAGTATTGCTTGAACAAATACAAACCATTTCTGTTTATATTTCCAGAATAAGTTTTCCTCATGAAAGTAGTGAGATAGTTACACATTATTACCATATACCATATATGACCCAACTCCTCTCCATCCAAAACATATGATGAATAGCACACTGTTGTTCCATCCAGGCTGTGTTGTTGTGAGGGGTGTTTTTCCTGTGTAGAGAGTCTGGGAACCGCCTGGTAACCTGTGTTGTTGTGAGGGGTGTTTTTCCTGTGTAGAGAGTCTGGGAACCGCCTGGTAACCTGTGTTGTTGTGAGGGGTGTTTTTCCTGTGTAGAGAGTCTGGGAACCGCCTGGTAACCTGTGTTGTTGTGAGGGGTGTTTTTCCTGTGTAGAGAGTCTGGGAACCGCCTGGTAACCTGTGTTGTTGTGAGGTGTGTTTTTCCTGTGTAGAGAGTCTGGGAACCGCCTGGTAACCTGTGTTGTTGTGAGGGGTGTTTTTCCTGTGTAGAGAGTCTGGGAACCGCCTGGTAACCTGTGTTGTTGTGAGGGGTGTTTTTCCTGTGTAGAGAGTCTGGGAACCGCCTGGTAACCTGTGTTGTTGTGAGGGGTGTTTTTCCTGTGTAGAGAGTCTGGGAACCGCCTGGTAACCTGTGTTGTTGTGAGGGGTGTTTTTCCTGTGTAGAGAGTCTGGGAACCGCCTGGTAACCTGTGTTGTGATGGAAAATGTGTAAGTGATGCGCTGTGTACTTCCTCTCTAATGGAAGGGGTTTTATCTCTCTTTGCTGTGTGTGTGTGTGTGTGTGTGTGTGTGTGTGTGTGTGTGTGTGTGTGTGTGTGTGTGTGTGTGTGTGTGTGTGTGTGTGTGTGTGTGTGTGTGTGTGTGTGTGTGTGTGTGTGTGTAACTCTCAGTGAGCCTACCAGATTACAGATAATACTTTTTCCTGTTAAGCATTTTGAATCACCATCTCTCACTAATAGCATGCAAAGCACTGGAAAAATACAACTCTCAATACAACTGATGGCTCACGTCATGATGGGCAGAAATACATGTTGAAAGATGGGGACCAAATTGTAATCTTATCTCCCTTTCCTCTCTACCTGTTGAGTGTTGGGTGGCAATATTTTCATGTTTGGATGAAAAACGTACCCAAATGAAACTGCCTATTTCTCAGGCCCAGAATCTAGAATATGCATATAAAGATGAGGATAGACAACACTCTAAAGTTTCCAAAACTGTCAAAATATTGTCTGTGTGTATAACAGAACTGATATTGCAGGCTAAAACCTGAGGAAAATCCAACCAAGAAGTGCTGTTTTTCCTGAAACCTCTCTGTTCCATTGCATGCCTTCCCTCGATTTAAAGTGATATCAACCAGATTCCTTTCTCTATGGCTTCCACATGGTGAACAGTCTATAGACATAGTTTCAGGCTTTTATTCTGAAAAATGAGCGAGAACGATCACATCACGTCAGTGGATGGCTGGGTGCCAGCAGAGTTTTGCATGTGCAACAGCATGGAGCAGACATTTTCTCTCTCTCCTATTGAAAACGCTACGGTCCGGTTGAAATATAATCGATTATTTATTGTAAAAACAACCTGAGCATTGATTATAAAAAACGTTTGACATGTTTCTAGGAACTTTACGGATACTATTTGCCTGTCATGACCTGCACAAGCCTGTGGATTTCTGATCAAAACACACCAACCAAATGGAGGTTTTGGATATAAAAATGATCTTTATCGAACAAAAGGAACATTTATTGTGTAACTGGGAGTCTCGTGAGTGCAAACATCCAAAGATCATCAAAGGTAAGCAATTCATTTTATTGCTTTTCTGACTTTCATGACCAATCTACTTTGCTGCCAGCTGTTTGTAATGTTTTGTCTGCTGAGAGAGATGTCCTAACATAAACGCTTGGATAGCTTTTGCTGTAAAGCTTTTTGAAATCTGACACGCCAGGTGGATTAACAACAAGCTAAGCTGTGTTTTGTTATATTGCACTTGTGATTTCATGAAAATTAAATATTTTTAGTCATTTGAATTTGGTGCTCTGCAATTCAGCGGATGTTTACGAAAATGATTCAGCTAACGGGATGGGTGCGCCAAGAAGTTTTAAATCTCAGCACACTTGCCAAAATATGTTTGTTTTATTCCCTTCAGCTCTATCACTCTCTCATAGATGGGCCACATCTGTATCACTGATCAAAGTTCAAAAGCATCCACCTCATGACCTTAATCAGTGAGGCTTATCCCATTCCTTTTTCATTAGATCCCATTCAGACATTTTCCATACTCTAGCATTGGGCTATGTAACTATTTGTACAGAATTAATGTTGATATAAGTCTAACTCATTCAGACAGCGGGCCAGTAGTGACTCTACAGAGGTTACAGGTGATTCTGCCCACTGGCAATGGGCATTAGGTAAATATTTTCCACCTTCAAGCATCCAAGCGTCCACAAAACCAGACCCACTTCAGTCACATTCAAATCAGATGACTCGTCAATGCCGTTTGTATTGGAATCCACAAGGGCAAAAGCGAACACACACACACACACACACACACACACACACACACTCTCTATCCTCTCCTCTCTATCCCCAGGCCCATCGAGGTTCTTCTGGCTGAGAGGGCACCTCAGTGTGACGCTCACTGACAGGTGAACTGAGTCATTCCAACCAACCACTATGTAAAAATAGACCCTGTCTCTCTCTGCCCAGATATATGACATGGAGGTCCTGTGATGAACATTTAGATTCTATAGTGGATGGGTGCCTCTAGCACTGAGACACAGTGCTTTAGACCGCTGCACCACTCAGGAGACACTCTTCTCTTCCTGCTTCCTAGAATATTAGATCATCCTCTTTCAATTATCTCTCCTGTCCCTTTACAACATCAGACCCCGCCCACTGGGCCAATAATCCAATCAGGTTCTGCGCGTAGGTCCTAATGCACCACAGAGGGGATTAAGTAGAAGTTGCCTCTAATCACTGATACAGAATCAGATAATGTGGTTAAGGTTAGGATTCGGGTTAGGGTATGGTGATCCTAGATCTGTGGTAAAGCTGGGGTACCACCCTCCTACTTGTCCCTGATGGCATGAGTAGCAATACAGAGTTGGGACTGGACATTGTATACTCCTCCATATCAACAGTAATGTGATGGCCATAGAAGTACCATAACTCAGAAAGAAAACATTCAGCGTTACCATGGCAGCTCCCATTACGCCCAGTCGTGACCTTCCACGATCCCACCTCAGTGATTCGATCATATTCACATGGGTATTATAGCCCCAAATGTAATTCTGACATAGTGCTGTAATGAGCACATCAATCTGGACAACGTCCAGCCAGCACAGTAGGGAGTAGCTACAGATGTAGGATCTTCATTTGAGCCAGTTTGCTACATCAGGAAAATAATCCTGCAGGAACAATAAATGTGAATTTTGATCTGGATTATAATTAATGGACATTTATGTAGGGGCTGATATCTTTTCGTAAGGGAAAATCAAGTCTGAAATTTCACAATGGAAATTACAAACTTCAGAAACCTTTTAAACCTAAAATACACTAAATTTTTTGCATTTCCTGCATTTCGAATTAAGAGCATACATCTGTAGCAGCTTTGGAATTGGATATTAGGGATGGGGAGGACATACACTCCATAGACAAACATTGGCAGTAGAATGGCCTTTACTGATGGGGTTAGTGACTTCCAACATGGCACCGTCATTGGATGACATATTTGGTGGAGGAGGAATAATGGTCTTGGGCTGTTTTTCATGGTTCGGGCCCCTTTAGTTTCCCTTAGTGAAGGGAAATCTTAACTCTACAACATACAATGGCATTCTCACAGATTACTGCACCTGTACATAGCCCACCTATAATTTAGCCCAAACAACTACCTCTTTCCCAACTGTATTTAATTCATTAATTTATTTTGCTCCTTTGCACCCCATTATTTTTATTTATACTTTGCACATTCTTCCATTGCAAAACTACCATTCCAGTGTTTTACTTGCTATATTGTATTTACTTTGCCACCATGGCCTTTTTTGCCTTTACCTCCCTTCTCACCTCATTTGCCTACATTGTATATAGACTTGTTTATACTGTATTATTGACTGTATGTTTGTTTTACTCCATGTGTAACTCTGTGTCGTTGTATCTGTCGAACTGCTTTGCTTTATCTTGGCCAGGTCGCAATTGTAAATGAGAACATGTTCTCAACTTGCCTACCTGGTTAAATAAAGGTGAAATAAAAATAAATAAATAAATAAATAAAATAAAATTCTCAACGATTGGGTGCTTCCAAATTTGAGGCAACAGTTTGGGGAAGGCCCTTTCCTGTTTCATCATAACAATGACCCTGCGCACATAAGTGAGGGTATCAGAGATATTGTAGCCGATCGCCCTCAGCTCCTGTCCAACACACATAACCTATATATCCATCTGTCTCCATTACCGGTGATAGAGGAGAGTCATCTCTCCCTCTCCTATATGTTTGGGTGGAGGATGGTCGTCCTGTCCCAGACTATAGGGTTAGGCTACCACCCCTCCCCCTGTCTCTGATACTTTCACAGAGGTGAAGGAGAGAGGGGCTTATCAATGGGTGGATTTACATTAATAAAATGTGTGTGTGGTGTGGTCAAAGCCATACATATACAGTACTAGCTAAAATTAAAATTTTGTTGACCAAATTCGACACCTCCATACAAAATAATCCTCACTTTGTGGTCTTATTTTCGTGGACTGATTTTGAGCGGCCTAAACCCTCTCTTCCTCTCTGATGCAGCAAATGTGCAGCTATAAACATACCATAAATACCATAGTATACAGACAAAGAAAATAAGGATAGAAATTCAAACTATACAGGAGCTTCTCATCTAAACCATATTGCACATAGTGTTGCACACTTGATTAATGCAATGATTCACAAAATGTGGGGATATTTTAACAAACATACTGTACCTCAGGCTGTTCAAGAACGTACAAGAACCTTTTGGGGAAACATCAAATCAATTGGTTTTTCCAAAATTCATTACATGTAAAAATGTTTTTAAAAAATAAGCAAAAAACATGAAATGCATTTGTTCAAATAACATGTAACAATCATCAGTCCATCAATTTGTCAGCCAGTCAGTCAATCAGTCTTGGTTAGTCTGATGGGGCGGTTGACAGTGTGTTAGTGTGTTTGTGTTGGGGGAGGGGAAGGGGTTGGGTCTGAGCTGGCAGTTGTGGTTGGTCGGTGCTATGTCCAGGGTTGGTGCTGGTGTTGGGGCAAGACCGGGTAAAACCTGGGTTGGTGTTGGGTCCGGGTTGGAAATCCTGCTGGTACCAGGGCTGGAAAACCAGGGGTTGGTGCTGGGACTGTGGGCCTGAGAGAAACAGGAATCGGGAACCAGGAAACGGGAAACTGGGGCTGTTGCTGGGTCGGGATCAGTCGTTTTGGGGAAACGTGTTGTTCAGTACAAACCTTTCCACTACGTAGCGAACTGAACGCACCTGTGGTGTGGGAGAGCTGTTTTTGCTTTTTAATTGAACCTTTATTTAACTAGGCAAATCAGTTAAGAACACATTCCTATTTATGTCTGTGTCGAAACTGCTTTGCTTTATCTTGGCCAGGTCGCAATTGTAAATGAGAACTTGTTCTCAACTTGCCTACCTGGTTAAATAAAGGTGAAATAAATCAATAAAAATACAATTTACAATGACGGCCTTCCCACACTACCTAGACATCTCTTAAAGAGAGATTTGAATCTAGATCTGTCTCTGTATGCTACACAAATACCTCTCCTGGACCTTGTTTGTGTCATCAATAGTGTAAAGAAGCCCTACTCATTACTCAGTCCCTGACCAATAAACTGTCACCAGCTGGGACACCAGCCCCACCCCCACCCCCACCCCCATCCCAGACACACCCCCTTCAGTGTCCCCTGTGACAAATTGTGGGTGGAGAGGCTGAGGCTGTCCTTGAGTTACAACCCACCATAGTCCCTACAGACCCAGTCATAAAATACATCTTCAATAATAGTATAAAGCATGCAGGTTTAGGGGCGTTTTTGTCTTATATTCTAGCGCTTTCTTAGATACTGCAGTAGACCAATAGTGCTGCTGTTAGTCTCAAAATGTAATCATTTGGATTAAAGGTCAGCGCAAGTGAATCGTATTTGTCGCATTAAGTGTGCAGTAAACTCTATGTGCTGTTTCATTGATGAAGAAAGTATACATTTGTTTTCCTGGTCACAGATGTCAATTCAACGTCTATTCCACGTTGGTTCAACTAATTGCATTGAAATGAAGTGGAAACAATGTTGTGGTAACGGGGAATCACCGTGTGTGTTCCCAGTGGGTTGTTTGTTTTAGATTTGTTTTGTTTACATAAAACATTTGCCCTGATGCAACTGCATAAAATAATGTCAATGATTGATTTGTGTATTCCGCGTCCATACGGAGCAAAGCTGAATATGATTTTGAAATATGTCACAGCTTGTAGTCCAACCATTCTCACTCACTCCCATCAGAACTGTGCGTGCGCCAGCGTTGTAGCCCCTTCAGAGACACAGGAGAACAGCACTGAAGGAGAGAGGGAGCGAGGGAGAGGGGACAGAAACAAAACAAAAACAGACCATCTCTGACAAAATAGCGGCAGTGGCTGGAGAGGCAGAGATGTGCTGCTGAAGCACGCGCACATAAACACAAACACACAACACTCACACTTCGGGAAACGTCATTCTGGACTGGCACTGACTCCACGCTACGAGCAAGCACAGCCACAGGACGTATTGGGGTTCATATCTAGATTGTGAGGCCAGACAGAAACCCGTGTGTTCGGTCTGGAACGTTGACAGTGCAGCCACGGTCTCCACTGCTGCGCTGGGACCGAATGGTAAAGAGACCCGGGAAAAGTGACAGCGCGAACGGGTTGTGAAGGAGACTGGATCATGGCTTCTTCTCCAATCCCAATCACTCCTGTATCGATGGAAGGATCGACACCGTCGCCCAATGCGAATGAAGCGCCCACCATTGCTCATCAGGTGGGTTGGATACATTTTACTCTCGACTTGGCTCTACATTGTTGCTATAAACCTTGTAATTGCAATGTATCGGCGTGTTGATGTGGAACGTCTGCTGGAGGATGGTGGGGAAGGCGTCCCCCTGGTTACCAAATCCTCAAGGTGCTCCGCTTGAGCTCACGAAAACAAAGTTGTCCTGAAGCTTATTTGTTGCAATATTAGTGTGATTGTTGGCTGGTCTCAGTCTAGTTTGTGAATTTTTAGTATTATGGACGTTGCAACCTACTGGGAAAAGACGTCAGTCAGTTCAACGTCTAGTTTTGATTTACATTTTGTTGAGCTATCACCGTGAAATCCCCGCAAAATTTCACTTATTTTGGATTTAGGTGAAAATGTAGGTTAAAAAAAATAAAAATGCCCTTGATTACTTTTTGCAAATCCAATGCGTTTTCCACTTGATTCAACATCACCGCATATATGTTTTTGGTTGAAATAACGTGGAAACAACGTTGATTCATCCAGTTTTTGCTAGTGGGAAGTAATCTAGCCTATGCATTTCATTGAAGATTTATCACATCCAAAACAGACAGATTAACTATCCAAAATGCATGCTTTCTAAGGACAGTGTGCATTGTTGTTTACAGTTGACTTTATAGTTGATATTTGGACAGTGAATTTGTTTATGCCTCAGAGTATATTATAAACAGGGTGGTTTGAGCACTGAATGCTGATTGGCTGACAGCGTGGTATATCAGACCATATACCACCAGTATGACGAATAATGTATTTTTACTGCTCTAATTACGTTGGTAACCAGTTTATAAGAGCAATAAGGAACCTCAGGGGTTTGTGGTATATTGGCCATGTACCACTCGGGCCTTATTGCTTAAATAAACAGGTGTGTTGTCATGTCAAAGTCACTGGTTTTAAAGATGGGCTGCTGGCATTTTTCCATTTTTCCATGATGTCCTGTAGCCGTTATTTTGCTGAGTGACAGCGATGCATGAATGTCAAGCCTATAGCTTATCACGCTAGCCCATGCTATTTCATGCAAACCAATTGGCATTGACTCTTATTTGCATCTCCTCTTTAGATGTAGCCAATAATAACACAATTTTTTATTTTGCATGGCAGTCTCTGGTTTTGCAACTAGGTAGCCCAGCACATTGTAGAGCCTGTGTTTCTGCCCTCGAGCACAACACATCCGTAACATATTGTACAAATTGGATTTACAACATATCATACGAAATGGAATACGTAGTACACAATTGGATGATGTAGTACACAATTGGATAATGTAGTACACAATTGGATGATGTAGTACACAACAAGGATCCCCATTAGCTGTTGCGAAAGCCGCAGCTATTTCTTCCTGGGGTCCAACACAGAACATGAAACATGACATAATAAAGAACATAAATAGACAAGAACAGCTCAAGGACAGAACTACATACATTTAAAAACAGCACACGTAGCCTACATAGCAATGCATACACACAAACTATCTAGGTCAAATAAGGGAGAGGTGTTGTGCTGTGAGGTGTTGCTTTATCTGTTTTTTGAAACCAGATTTGCTGTTTATTTGAGCAATATGAGATGGAACAGAGTTCCATGCAATACTGGCTCTATATAATACTGTATGCTTTTTTGAATTTGTTCTGGATTTGGGGACTGTGAAAATACCCCTGGTGGCATGTCTGATGGGGTGTGTGTCAGAGCTGTGAGCACCACTTTCAAAACTACTGGCTGAAATTATACAAAAGTTGTGGAGCACGTGAGTGTTTACCTGCTAAATTGGGGCGGTTGTGTTATAGCAGCCATGGCGTGAAAAAATGGATGTCCCTTTCCATGGAAGGAAGAGTTTTGTGCTGAGGGCTGGGCGAGTTTTAGTTGTCTTTTGACATTGTCTGCGATGTAGAACGACACTAAAAATAGACAGACTCAAAACACAATGTTTGTGTAAACAAACCATGAAAGGTATTGCACCTAAGCGGAGATCTGGTGTTTGGAGGGTGTTTTTCAATGTAAATGTTTTAATACTCAGAATGTGGTTTAAAACAGAAATGAAGTATCCTAAAACAGCGAAAGTGGTTCTTCAGCCTGAATATTGGTGTTAAGAGATTGTTGTGAAAATACTTTTGGGGGTTTTCAAATGCATGGAAAAGGAGGCATCAAAATACAAATACTGTGTTTCTAATTACAATCAATGGTTTATAAATGCAAAAGGTTTATAGCCTAAATATTGATTGATGATAAGGGCCAATGGAGAATATTTTTTTGTGGAATTCCACCTTTATTTTTTCAATGCTTTATTTAGACAGATTAGAAACATTATAGGCAGTAAGATGGTACATTTTGTTGGAATTTATTAATGTAAATCCTTTCAACGATTTGTTCATTTCAAAATAATGTAAGAATGAATCCAACTTAACATGTTGCTCAAAATGTATAGTTGAAGTCGAAAGTTTACATACACAAGTCATTTGTCCAACAATTGTTTACAGACAGATTGTTTCACTTATAATTCACTGTATCACAATTCTAGTGAGTCAGAAGTTTACATACACTAAGTTGACTGTGCCTTTTAAACAGCTTGGAAAATTCCAGAAAATGATGTCATGGCTTTAGAAGCTTCTGACAGGCTAATTGACATCATTTGAGTATATTGGAGGTGAACCTGTGGATGTATTTCAAGGCCTACCTTCAAACACAGTGGCTCTTTGCTTGACATCAAAAATCAAAAGAAATCAGCCAACACCTCAGAAAAAAAACATTGTAGACCTACACAAGTCTGGTTCATCCTTGGGGGCAATTTCCAAACGCCTGAAGGTACCACGTTCATCTGTACAAACAATAGTACGCAAGTATAAACACCATGGTACCACGCAGCCATCATACCACTCAGGAAGGAGACGCGTTCAGTCTCCTAGAGATGAACCTACTTTGGTGCAAAAAGTGCAAATCAATCCCAGAACAACAGCAAAGGACCTTGTGAAGATGCTGGAGGAAACAGGTACAAAAGTATCTATATGCACATTTAAAACGAGTCATATATCGACATGACCTGAAAGACCGCTCAGAAAGGAAGAAGCCACTGCTCCAAACCACCATAAAAAAGCCAGACTACGGTTTGCAACTGCACATGGGGACAAAGATCATACTTTTTGGAGCAATGTCCTCTTGTCTGTTGAAACAAAAATAGAACTGTTTGGCCATAATGACCATTGTAATGACCATCGTTATGTTTGGAGGAAAAAGGGGGAGAGCCGAAGAACACCATCCCAACCTTGAAGCACGGGGGTGGCAGCATCATGTTGTGGGGGTGCTTTGCTGCAGGAGGGACTGGTGCACTAGATGGCATCATGAAGTAGGAAAATTATGTGGATATATTGAAGCAACATCTCAAGACATCAGCCAAGAAGTTGAAGCTTGGTCGGAAATGGGTCTTCCAAATGGACAATGACCCCAAGCATACTTCTAAAGTTGTGGCAAAATTGCTTAAGGACAACAAAGTCAAGGTATTGGAGTGGCCATCACAAAGCCCTGATCTCAATCCCATAGAAACTTTGTGGGCAGAACTGGAAAAGCATGTGTGAGCAAGGAGGCCTACAAACCTGACTCAGTTACACCAGCTCTGTCAGGAGGAATGGGCCAAAAATCACCCAACTTATTGTGGGAAGCTTGTGGAAGGCTACCCAAAACATTTGACCCAAGTTAAACAATTTAAAGGCAATGCTCCCAAATACTAATTGAGTGTATGTAAACTTTTGACCCATTGGGAATGTGATGAAAGAAATTAAAGCTGAAATAAATCATTCTCTCAACTATTATTCTGACATTTCACATTCTTAAAATAAAGTGGTGATCCTAACTGACCTGAGAGAGGGAATGTTTACTAGGAATAAATGTCAGGAATTGTGAAAACGTAGTTTAAATGTATTTGGCTAAGGTGTATGCAAACTTCCGACTTCAACTGGAAGTATTTTTCATGATAATCAAAGAGAGAGAAAATTGAGCAAATTGAGTTTTTGGTTTTAATCACCTTGCATTTCATATCTTGCCACATGACTCTGTTTTTAGAGGATTGTGGGTAATTTCTTTTTAAGACTTTTTGATTTTTTTCACACAATGCTGTATACATGTTTGAAGAAAAATGTATATTTCTATATTAGTATAAAGTACAGTGAGACATGACGTGTAATGGATCATGATGAACGCATATCTAAACCGTCAGGCGAATTGACGTTCGGTGAGGACAGCACCCATTCCCACAATCCACTTAGGGTTCCCAGTCCACTTAGTGTGCCCAGTCCTCTTAGTGGTCCCAGTCCTCTTAGTGTGCCCAGTCCACTTAGTGTTCCCAGTCCTCTTAGTGTGCCCAATCCTCTTAGTGTTCCCAGTCCTCTTAGTGTTCCCAGTCCTCTTAGTGTGCCCAGTCCACTTAGTGTGCCCAGTCCACTTAGTGTGCCCAGTCCTCTTAGTGTGCCCAGTCATCTTAGTGTGCCCAGTCCACTTAGTGTGCCCAATCTTCTTAGTGTGCCCAGTCCACTTAGTGTGCCCAGTCCACTTAGTGTGCCCAGTCCTCTTAGTGTGCCCAGTCCACTTAGTGTGCCCAGTCCACTTAGTGTGCCCAGTCCACTTAGTGTACCCAGTCCACTTAGTGTGCCCAGTCCTCTTAGTGTGCCCAGTCCTCTTAGTGTGCCCAGTCCTCTTAGTGTGCCCAGTCCACTTAGTGTGCCCAGTCCTCTTAGTGTGCCCAGTCCACTTAGTGTGCCCAGTCCACTTAGTGTGCCCAGTCCTCTTAGTGTGCCCAGTCCACTTAGTGTGCCCAGTCCTCTTAGTGTGCCCAGTCCACTTAGTGTGCCCAGTCCTCTTAGTGTGCCCAGTCCTCTTAGTGTGCCCTGTCCACTTGATTAAGTGGTGTTACAACACACCATGTCATGTTTCAAAACATCTCAGGATGATGTGTTTCAGTACTCCAGCAAAGTTAAGGTTTCGTCTCCTTCAAGTTGGTGGCAGCTCAATTGCCACTAGTTTTGGTGTTACTAAGCACTTAATTTTAACAGTGGATATTTTAAAGGTACTTTATTGTTAAATTACATGCATGACAACAATAAAAACAGAACAAGCCCATTCATCGATCTGACTATTAAATCACAATTTCAGTTCAGTGGGCCTGTATTCTATCCAAGGAAATTCACAACGAAACTCTTGGCTTTCCCTGTACATGCTAATTGCTGCTTATAGTTGTGGTTATTAAAGATAGTTTAAAAATAGGATATTGCGTACAAACATGACACACAATCACTAAGCCTCAGTCCAGTAAACATGAAGGATTAATCATCTCTGTGTTCTATCGTTAGGTCTGTGTGAGGCTGCATGCTACATAGCACAGTTTGGTGCTGGTGCTCACAGAGAGAGAGAGAGAGAGATGGAGAGAGCTGGCACAGTGTCATCCAGGGGACAGGCACAGTTCTCCAGCACCATGGTAGCAGATTGTTTGGCAAAGCAGGCTCTCTTGTTTGGCAAAGCAGTCTCTTGGCACACACACAAGCACACACGCACATGGATGCATGCATGTCCATACACTCACAACCACACACATGTAACATACACACACACATATACACACACTCACAACCACACACACACACTCAGAACCACACACATGCACCATACATGCAAACATACATACATACACACACACACACACACACACACACACACACACACACACACACACAGGGCACTCACACTTTCACTCACTGCCATGCTATCTGCTTCTCTCATTTCAGAAATGACTAGTATGCCTACAGGGCAGCATCTTCTGTGGGCTTTGGCCCAACCCATGTAGACCATAAGCCTGTTGTTATTACTGTATTGTAATGGGTATACCTACACCCAGGTCCCCTATGGTATGGTGTTTAACAGTACGAATATGATTGTCTGACAGGCGATGGGGAGGGCGGAAGTGTGAGGTAAAAGGCAGTTTATCACCAGATCTGGTCCCGTTGAGGACATCTGCCACTCCTTTCCTGCTCAGTTATGGTTAGATTGTGACAAAATCAGTACTGGCAATGGAAACGGTGAAGTGTGTGTGTGTGTGTGTGAGAAAGAGTGAGACAGAGAGAGACATTGAGGGAGAGAGACTTAGAGAGAGAGAGGAAAAGGGAAAGAAAGAGACAAGGGTGAGGGGGCGAGAAGAACATAGATATCTTCTGATGAGTGTGATGATATTGTATTGGTAATGCTGGATCAGTTACTGTAGAAAACAAGACCGTTGTTTTGCAGAGGTCGCCATAGCAGCCGATCTGATTCTATTTCCTCAGTCGTTAATTGACAAATAGAGATTGATGAGGAAAATAAGGAGGAAGAGAAAGGCCTTAATGATTGATAAGGAGGGCCGGAGAGAAAGAAGAGAGAAGTGATGGAAGGAGAGCGAGAGTCCAGTTAAGGCCAAAGCCTCTGCCTGAAATGTGACAATATGATTCATCTCAATTACTTTTGTAATGATGTCATTGAAATCTCTGAGTCGATTTAGGCTTTTAGAAGAAAGCAGATCCCACCACCAGTTACCTCCTGCCACCAGAGACACAAGAGAACAGCATGGCCTCTATGTCCCATCTCCACAGTCTCTACCCATGACATCCACATAGTCTGCCGTGTGAAAAATAAATACAACTCCTGATTTTTATATTTCTCCCCATGAATCACAATGTAATAAATACATAACCGGGAGTAAGCTATGGAACATTAGCTGTATTTGCATGAAATCCATTTGCCCAAAACTCAGCTGAGAGAACAATAAATAGCATTGGTGTATCACTCCCTCATCCTCATAGGGAAATTGATGTATGCCATAACCTAATTTCGATCATAGACATTCTCTTTCAAGTTTCAAGATTTATTATCACGTGTACAAGTACAGTGATTTTTTTTCTTTCTTGCTAGCTATTTTCCCATCAATGCAGTAATCAATATCAGTAGTACATTTACGATTAAATAAAGTAAAGTAGAAAAAAAAACACGAGAAATAGAGAAAGCTTATGTGCTGATTTTATGTGAGTGTGTGTGTGTGCGTGGTGTCAGTATGAATGTGTCTTGTGATAGTGCATAGTCCGTGTAGCCATTTTGTTAGATATTTAGCAGTCTTATGGCTTGGTGATAGAAGTTGTTCAGAAGCCTGTTGGTGTTAGACTCCGGTACCGCTTGCTGCGCGGAAGAAGAGAACAGTCTATGGCTTGGGTGACGAGTCTTAAAACACATTTCTGCGCTTTCCGTTCACACACCTGATATAGAGGTCCTGGATGGCAGGGAGCTCAGCCCCAGTGATGTACTGGGCTCTCCGCACCCCTCATACCAAGCAGTGATGCAGCACGTCAAGATGCTCTCAATGGTGCAGCTGTAGAACCTTTTGAGAATTTGAAGGCCCATGCCAAATCTTTTCAACCTCCTGAGGGGGAAGAGGTGCTGTTGTGCATTCTTTATGACTGTGTGAGTGGACCATTTTAAGTTCTTAGTGATTTGAACACAGAGGAACTTGAAGCTCTCGACCCGCTTCACTGCAGCCCCGTTGATGTGGGCGTGATCGCCCTCCCAGTTCCTGTAATCCACGATCAGGTCCTTGGTCTTATTGACGTTGATGGATAGGTTGTTTTCCTGGAACCACACTGCCAGGTCACTGACCTCCTGTCTCATCGTCGCCGGTGATCAGGTCTACCACCATCATGTCATCAGCAAATTTGATGTTGGTGTTGGAGTCTTGCGTGGCCACGCACTCGTGAGTGAACAGGGAGTACAGGAGGGGACTAAGCACCCCCCCCGTGTTGAGGGTCAGCGTGGCAGAGGTGTTGTTGCCTACCCTCACCACCTGGGGTCAGCCCGTCAGGAAGTCCGGGATCCGGTTGCAGTGGAAGGTGTTCAGTCCCAGGATCCCAAGCTTAATGACGAGTTTGGAGGGGACTATGGTTCACTTGGAAAATTCCAGAAAATGATGTCATGGCTTTAGAAGCTTCTGACAGGCTAATTGACATCATTTGAGTATATTGGAGGTGAACCTGTGGATGTATTTCAAGGCCTACCTTCAAACACAGTGGCTCTTTGCTTGACATCAAAAATCAAAAGAAATCAGCCAACACCTCAGAAAAAAAACATTGTAGACCTACACAAGTCTGGTTCATCCTTGGGGGCAATTTCCAAACGCCTGAAGGTACCACGTTCATCTGTACAAACAATAGTACGCAAGTATAAACACCATGGTACCACGCAGCCATCATACCACTCAGGAAGGAGACGCGTTCAGTCTCCTAGAGATGAACCTACTTTGGTGCAAAAAGTGCAAATCAATCCCAGAACAACAGCAAAGGACCTTGTGAAGATGCTGGAGGAAACAGGTACAAAAGTATCTATATGCACATTTAAAACGAGTCATATATCGACATGACCTGAAAGACCGCTCAGAAAGGAAGAAGCCACTGCTCCAAACCACCATAAAAAAGCCAGACTACGGTTTGCAACTGCACATGGGGACAAAGATCATACTTTTTGGAGCAATGTCCTCTTGTCTGTTGAAACAAAAATAGAACTGTTTGGCCATAATGACCATTGTAATGACCATCGTTATGTTTGGAGGAAAAAGGGGGAGAGCCGAAGAACACCATCCCAACCTTGAAGCACGGGGGTGGCAGCATCATGTTGTGGGGGTGCTTTGCTGCAGGAGGGACTGGTGCACTAGATGGCATCATGAAGTAGGAAAATTATGTGGATATATTGAAGCAACATCTCAAGACATCAGCCAAGAAGTTGAAGCTTGGTCGGAAATGGGTCTTCCAAATGGACAATGACCCCAAGCATACTTCTAAAGTTGTGGCAAAATTGCTTAAGGACAACAAAGTCAAGGTATTGGAGTGGCCATCACAAAGCCCTGATCTCAATCCCATAGAAACTTTGTGGGCAGAACTGGAAAAGCATGTGTGAGCAAGGAGGCCTACAAACCTGACTCAGTTACACCAGCTCTGTCAGGAGGAATGGGCCAAAAATCACCCAACTTATTGTGGGAAGCTTGTGGAAGGCTACCCAAAACATTTGACCCAAGTTAAACAATTTAAAGGCAATGCTCCCAAATACTAATTGAGTGTATGTAAACTTTTGACCCATTGGGAATGTGATGAAAGAAATTAAAGCTGAAATAAATCATTCTCTCAACTATTATTCTGACATTTCACATTCTTAAAATAAAGTGGTGATCCTAACTGACCTGAGAGAGGGAATGTTTACTAGGAATAAATGTCAGGAATTGTGAAAAACGTAGTTTAAATGTATTTGGCTAAGGTGTATGCAAACTTCCGACTTCAACTGGAAGTATTTTTCATGATAATCAAAGAGAGAGAAAATTGAGCAAATTGAGTTTTTGGTTTTAATCACCTTGCATTTCATATCTTGCCACATGACTCTGTTTTTAGAGGATTGTGGGTAATTTCTTTTTAAGACTTTTTGATTTTTTTCACACAATGCTGTATACATGTTTGAAGAAAAATGTATATTTCTATATTAGTATAAAGTACAGTGAGACATGACGTGTAATGGATCATGATGAACGCATATCTAAACCGTCAGGCGAATTGACGTTCGGTGAGGACAGCACCCATTCCCACAATCCACTTAGGGTTCCCAGTCCACTTAGTGTGCCCAGTCCTCTTAGTGGTCCCAGTCCTCTTAGTGTGCCCAGTCCACTTAGTGTTCCCAGTCCTCTTAGTGTGCCCAATCCTCTTAGTGTTCCCAGTCCTCTTAGTGTGCCCAGTCCTCTTAGTGTGCCCAGTCCACTTAGTGTGCCCAGTCCTCTTAGTGTGCCCAGTCCACTTAGTGTGCCCAGTCCACTTAGTGTGCCCAGTCCTCTTAGTGTGCCCAGTCCACTTAGTGTGCCCAGTCCTCTTAGTGTGCCCAGTCCACTTAGTGTGCCCAGTCCTCTTAGTGTGCCCAGTCCTCTTAGTGTGCCCTGTCCACTTGATTAAGTGGTGTTACAACACACCATGTCATGTTTCAAAACATCTCAGGATGATGTGTTTCAGTACTCCAGCAAAGTTAAGGTTTCGTCTCCTTCAAGTTGGTGGCAGCTCAATTGCCACTAGTTTTGGTGTTACTAAGCACTTAATTTTAACAGTGGATATTTTAAAGGTACTTTATTGTTAAATTACATGCATGACAACAATAAAAACAGAACAAGCCCATTCATCGATCTGACTATTAAATCACAATTTCAGTTCAGTGGGCCTGTATTCTATCCAAGGAAATTCACAACGAAACTCTTGGCTTTCCCTGTACATGCTAATTGCTGCTTATAGTTGTGGTTATTAAAGATAGTTTAAAAATAGGATATTGCGTACAAACATGACACACAATCACTAAGCCTCAGTCCAGTAAACATGAAGGATTAATCATCTCTGTGTTCTATCGTTAGGTCTGTGTGAGGCTGCATGCTACATAGCACAGTTTGGTGCTGGTGCTCACAGAGAGAGAGAGAGAGAGATGGAGAGAGCTGGCACAGTGTCATCCAGGGGACAGGCACAGTTCTCCAGCACCATGGTAGCAGATTGTTTGGCAAAGCAGGCTCTCTTGTTTGGCAAAGCAGTCTCTTGGCACACACACAAGCACACACGCACATGGATGCATGCATGTCCATACACTCACAACCACACACATCAGCAAATTTGATGTTGGTGTTGGAGTCTTGCGTGGCCACGCACTCGTGAGTGAACAGGGAGTACAGGAGGGGACTAAGCACCCCCCCATTGTGTTGAGGGTCAGCGTGGCAGAGGTGTTGTTGCCTACCCTCACCACCTGGGGTCAGCCCGTCGGGAAGTCCGGGATCCGGTTGCAGTGGAAGGTGTTCAGTCCCAGGATCCCAAGCTTAATGACGAGTTTGGAGGGGACTATGGTGTTGAATGCTGAATGCTGAGCTGTAGTCAATAAACAGCATTCTCACATAGGTATTCCTCTTATCTAAGTGGGTGAGGACAGTGTGGAGTGCAATTGAAATTGCATAGTGTATGGATCTGTTGGGGTGGTATCCAAATTGGAGTGGGTCTACGGTGTCTGAGATGATGGAGTTGATGTGTGCCATAACCAGCCTTTCAAAGCACTTCATGATTACAGATGTGAGTGCTACAGGGCGGTAGCCATTGTGGCAGGTAGCCATTGAGTTTTTGGGACAGAAATGATGGTGGTCAGCTTGAGACATGTGGGGATTACAGACTGGGACAAGGAGAGGTTGAAAATGAACGTGAATATGCCTACCAGCTGTTCTGCACATGCTCTGAGAAAATGCCCTGGAATACTGTCTGTCCCAGTGGCCTTACGAGTGTTGACCTGATTAAAAATCTTACTCACGACGACCTCGGAGAGAACAAGATCACCCAGTCGTCTGTGGTGACAAGGGCCCTCATGCATGGCTCGGTGTTGTTTTTGTGGAAGCGTATATACAAATGCATTGAGTTTGTCTAGTAGAGAGGCATCATTGGGCAGATCACTGCTGGTTCTTCCTTTGTAATCCGTAATGGACTGGAGCCTCTGCCACATGCTTCTGGCGTTGGATCCTGTGTAATAGGATTCCATCTTGTTCCTATATTGTCCTTTTGCTTGTTTGATGGCTCTGCGGAGGTCGTAGCAGGACTTCTTGTACTTGTTCGTGTCGTCTGCTGTGGCCTCGGGGTTGGCTGCGTTAGCCCTGTGTATGGTAGCTCTGTCCTTTAGCTTAGTGCCAACCTCGGTGTTAATCCAGGGCTTTTGATTGGGGAAACAGTGAACCTTCACTGTTGGCACAACGTCGTGATACATTTCTTAATGAAGCCGCTGATGGAGGTAGTTACCTCATCAATGCTATCAGTGGAGTCCCAGAACATATTCCAGTCAGCACTAGCAAAGCAGTCCTGTAGCATAGCCTCCGATTTTGAGGACTATTTCTCTACGGAGTGCATCACAGGTACTTCCTGTTTGAGCATCTGCTTGTAGACAGGAAGCAGGAGTATAGAGTCATGATCTTATATGCTGAAGGGGGGACGAGGGAGGGCCTTGTATGCCTGCTTGTGGGTTGAGTAACACTGGTCTGGGACTTTATCGCCCGTAGTGGCAAAGGAGAAGTGTTGATGGAAGTTGGGCATCACGTGTCTTATTGACGCAGAATTAAAATCACCGGCATCCAGAAAATAATATATTTATATATATATATACAGCAGTCACGATAACAGCTGAAAGATCTCTCGGGACGGTCAGCATTTGACCATCAGGTATTCCAGGTGAACCATTTGAGTCAGCACACCATTTGCTGTTGATGAAGAGGCCTACCCCTCCCCCTCTCAGATTTCCCTGAAGTCAATGTCCTGTCCGCTCTGTGAAGGTGGAATCCATTGATGTGGATTGCCATGTTTCAGAAAAGCAGATAATATTGCATTTATGAGAGTCTCGTTGATCTGCGATCGGAGGTCATCCATATTATTATCAAGTGACTAGAATGGAGGGTCAATAGAATGGAGGGAAGAGGTGGACGGTTTTCCCTTTGCCTTAATCTTAACAGGACTCCCTCTCCTGCCTCTTTTTCACCTGCGTTTCGTCTTGGGTAGCCTGAAAATTGGGTCGGAATTACACAAAGAGCCTTGGGCTCTTAGATCAGAGCTAGGGTCAATACCCTTTCAATTCCTGTCAGTTGAATTGAACATAATATTTTTTACAAGACAAATGGAATTGACCTTATTCCAGATGGAATCAAACCCAATAATGATCAGAATAACTACTTTGTCAGAGTATTTAGCATAGAATTAGGAATTAGAATAATAGCATCTCTATGGTATTGTAAATAAGAATATGTTCTTAACTGACTTGCCTAGTTAAATAAAGGTTAATATATAATAATAAATAATAAATATATAATAATAAAATAAATGGTATGTAGCCTATTAATGTGCTATAGACAGAAGAACGGTGCTGCTGTGTGTCAGGTTGACTTAGTAAATCCACTTTGTCCTGCTCCTTTCTCTCTCTTGCTCTCTCTCTCTCTCTCTCTCTCTCTCTCTCTCTCTCTGCCCTGGAGACATTTTGCAAAGTCATGCTTCCCTCTGCAGTTGGCATTGGTCTGCCCGCCATTACTTCCACCGTGAAACCACAAAGGGCATAGGGAGTCTGAGGCTATGTGTACACGTGTGTGTTTGTGTGGGTATGAAAGAGATTTTGTGTGTGTGTGGTCAGTAATCTAATGGTATATGGGTGGATTTATATGTGTGTGTGTGTGTGCATGAGTTTGTGTGTGTCCACAGTGGATCCCAAACCAATGCTATGTATGTGGGTTTATGTGTCTATATTTGTGTGTATATTTTCTTAGTTTGTGTGTGGTCACAGTTTCTGATTTTCAGTCACGTTGTTATCTGTGTTTTTGGTCTCCAGGTTGCCTAATGCAGCGTATCCAAGGAGACGTGAGGGAGAGTGCGTCATATGCTGCGTGTTTTGCCCCTATTTCGTGAGGTTTATAGTGAGTTTAGACTCAGGTTAAAGTTCTTTGCTAAAGGGTGTAGTCTCTACTGCAGCAGAAGCCCTGCATGCGTCCTCCTGTCTCACCAATCTGTGGATATGACTAAGCATTTTATTCTGACTTTAGCAGTTGCCAATGCTCAAGACGATGTATGGTGCACATGCGTGACACAGTAATAAGATGCTTGTTACATTCTGCACACATTTTGTCTTGGTTGTCAGCTTTGCGGTGTCATCCCAATTGGAATCCTGGCTGTAAATCATTGGATGCAGGGGTGCCCAGCCTATTCAACGAAGGGCAGAGTGTCTGCAGGGCTCTGGTTTATCCTTTCAGTGAAGACCTAGACAACCAGGTGAGGGGAGTTCCTTACTGTGACCTAGACAACCAGGCGAGGGGAGTTCCTTACTAAGACCTAGACAACCAGGTGAGGGGAGTTCCTTACTAAGACCTAGACAACCAGGTGAGGGGAGTTCGTTACTAAGACCTAGACAACCAGGTGAGGGGAATTCCTTACTAAGACCCAGACAACCAGATGAGAGGAGTTCCTTACTGTGACCTAGACAACCAGGTGAGGGGAGTTCCTTACTGTGACCTAGACAACCAGGTGAGAGGAGTTCCTTACTAAGACCTAGACAACCAGGTGAGGGGAGTTCCTTACTAAGACCCAGACAACCAGGTGAGAGGAGTTCCTTACTGTGACCTAGACAACCAGGTGAGGGGAGTTCCTTACTAAGACCTAGACAACCAGGTGAGGGGAGTTCCTTACTGTGACCTAGACAACCAGGTGAGAGGAGTTCCTTACTAAGACCTAGACAACCAGGTGAGAGGAGTTCCTTACTAAGACCTAGACAACCAGGTGAGGGGAGTTCCTTACTGTGACCTAGACAACCAGGTGAGAGGAGTTCCTTACTAAGACCTAGACAACCAGGTGAGAGGAGTTCCTTACTGTGACCTAGACAACCAGGTGAGAGGAGTTCCTTACTAAGACCTAGACAACCAGGTGAGGGGAATTCCTTACTAAGACCCAGACAACCAGGTGAGAGGAGTTCCTTACTGTGACCTAGACAACCAGGTGAGGGGAGTTCCTTACTAAGACCTAGACAACCAGGTGAGGGGAGTTCCTTACTAAGACCTAGACAACCAGGTGAGGGGAGTTCCTTACTAAGACCTAGACAACCAGGTGAGAGGAGTTCCTTACTGTGACCTAGACAACCAGGTGAGAGGAGTTCCTTACTGTGACCTAGACAACCAGGTGAGGGGAGTTCCTTACTGTGACCTAGACAACCAGGTGAGAGGAGTTCCTTACTAAGACCTAGACAACCAGGTGAGGGGAGTTCCTTATTAATCAGGGACCTTAATTCATCAATCAATCAAGTGCAACGGTGGAGCAAAAGCCTGCAGACACTGGGCTCTCCGTGGAACGAGTTTTACACATGTTCTAATGTATAGCAAACATGCTTGATTATCCCCTGACCTGTGACATCATATTAATATGCCTCTAGATCCTCTAAAATGGGAATTTCCAAAGAGTTACAGCGGTGTAGCAAACAGTAGCATAGCGTTTTGTCCCCAAAGCCCCTTATACTACCCACCACGGGGACCTGTACGCTCTCGTTGGCTGGCCCTCGCTTCAGACTCGCCGCCAAACCCACTGGCTCCAGGTCATCTACAAGTCTCTGCTAGGTAAAGCCCTGCCTTATCTCAGCTCACAAGTCACCATAGCAGCACCCACTCCAGCAGGTATATCTCACTGGTCATCCCCAAAGCTAATTCTTCCTTTAGCCGCCTTTCCTTCCAGTTCTCTGCTGCCAATGACTGAAACAAACTGCAAAAATCACTGAAGCTGGAGACTCATATCTCCCTCACTAGCTTTAAGCACCAGCTGCCAGAGCTCACAGATCACTGCACCTGTACTTAGCCCATCCAACTACCTCATCCCCATACTGTATTTATTTATTTATCTTGCTCCTTTGCACACCAGTATCTCTACCTGCACATTCATCTTCTGCATATCTACCATTCCAGTGTTCAATTGCTATATTGTAATTACTTTGCCACCATGGCCTATTTATTGCCTTTACCTCCCTTATCCTACCTCATTTGCACACACTGATATATACACTTTTTCTACTGCATTATTGACTATATGTTTGTTTATTCCATGAGTAATTCTGTGTTGTTGTATGTGTCGAACTGCTTTGCTTTATCTTGGCCAGGTCGTAGTTGTAAATGAGAACTTGTTCTCAACTAGCCTATCTGGTTAAATAAAGGTGAAATAAAATATAAAAAAATGAATAGGCTGTGACAGGTTTGATGGAGACAGTTGTCTGCATATCAGTTCTGAGTGTTAAGAGTACCCAGCTTCACACGTCTCATTGGGCGTGAGGGTGTTGTTACTACTATAGCCCTGGTTATGAACACACAGTGAGAGATGCCCATTCACGGTCTTAGGAAGCAATTAACCCTGTTTCCAATACCGCTGAGCTGATGGTGGGTATTTATTCATTCATCTATTCATTCATTCATCTGTTCATTCATTCCCTCCTCTTTTTCTCTCCATCTCTCACTCTCGCCATCCCTTTCTCTATCCATCTCTCACTCTCTCCATCTCTCACTCTCTCCATCTCTCACTCTATCCATCTCTCACTCTCTCCATCTCTCACTCTATCCATCTCTCACTCTATCCATCTCTCACTCTCTCCATCTCTCACTCTCTCCACCTCTCACTCTCTCACTCTCTCACTCTCTCACTCTCTCCATCTCTCCATCTCTCACTCTCTCCATCTCTCCATCTCTCACTCTCTCCATCTCTCCATCTCTCCATCTCTCACTCTCTCACTCTCTCCATCTCTCACTCTCTCAATCTCTCACTCTCTCCCTAGGACTTTTGGACTCTTATTCTAGGACGTAAACCAACAGTGTCAGTAAGAACAACAGCATAGTCATGTTATTTGTAGTTGGGGCTCCAAAGGCCCCCAAAGCAACATCTAGGACCTCTGGCTCCAAAGGCCCCCAAAGCAACATCTAGGACCTCTGGCTCCAAAGGCCCCCAAAGCAACATCTAGGACCTCTGGCTCCAAAGGCCCCCAAAGCAACATATAGGACCTCTGGCTCCAAAGGCCCCCAAAGCAACATCTAGGACCTCTGCCTCCAATGGCCCCCAAAGCAACATCTAGGACCTCTGGCTCCAAAGGGCCCCAAAGCAACATCTAGGACCTCTGGCTCCAAAGGGCCCCAAAGCAACATCTAGGACCTCTGGCTCCAAAGGGCCCCAAAGCAACATCTAGGACCTCTGGCTCCAATGGCCCCCAAAGCAACATCTAGGACCTCTGGCTCCAAAGGGCCCCAAAGCAACATCTAGGACCTCTGGCTCCAAAGGCCCCCAAAGCAACATCTAGGACCTCTGGCTCCAAAGGGCCCCAAAGCAACATCTAGGACCTCTGGCTCCAATGGCCCCCAAAGCAACATCTAGGACCTCTGGCTCCAAAGGCCCCCAAAGCAACATCTAGGACCTATGGCACAAGTATGTTATTTGAAACTGATTTTGAAGCCTATATCTTTTAGGTAGCAGAAACTCTGGACCAAAGTAAAACATCTGAGCGATGAATGAAAATAATCAAATAACACTGTCCCTTGACACAGTACTGTACAGTATAGTACAGAATAGTACAGTAGACTATAATGAACCCCAGGTCAGACCACAGGATGAAGGGCTGTGGAATGAAGAGGTTGATTATGTTGATGACCGTTAGGAGTGAAGGTGAAGTCTTGTGTTGGCTTCTTCTATGAGGCACATTCGCTAGATCGCTATCTACGTAGCTCCTATAGCCTGTTCTCCCACTCATCTATTCCCAAGCTAGCAGACCTGTAAAAGTGGGTGGTAGGCTAATCGCTAATAGCATATTTGTACTGGTGTGGGATCAAAGTGGCTGTGTAACCCACCCTTGAGGCACAGTGTTTCAAACATATCTCACATTTGTAGCATGCCTTCGCTCTGCCCCCTCTTGAGAGCTGACAGATGGTGTGTGTGTGTGTGTGTGTGTGTGTGTGTGCCTGTGTGTGCGTGTGTGTACGTGGAGTATGTTAAGTGGAGTTCAATGTAACGGAATGCGCTAACAGCGATCGATAGCATCGAGTGGGAACCGGAGGCCCTTGCTGCGCACAAGCGCGTGTGTATGTGTGTGCTTGTGCGTATGTGGATTGTTGCCTGAATGGCTGTCTGTGTGAAGTGGCCCCTGTGAAGAACCCTAGGGGACAAAGACAGTGCTTGTGTTTATGCCTGAGAGGCGTGCCCACCGGGGGTTTGTCTCTTTCCCGATAAAATACAATCAGGCCTTTGGTCTGACGTTTAACTTTTTTAAATTTTTATGTCTCTCCAGGTTTTTTGTTTGGCCTCGAAGACATTCTTCTGGGGCTTTCTGGGCGGCCGACAGCTTGGGTTTGACCACCAGTGTCTGGTGTTTCTAGACTCTCATAGAGAGGCAGAGGAAAAGTCTGGAGTGGAAGAGGGCTTTACCGAGCAGCTCTGTCTTTGGTCAGTCAGTCAGTCTCCTAGTCCCTCTAAACCTACTCAGAGTTAAATCATTAGATTTAGCTGGTTTGATTTAGCTTTAGGATTACAGGCATCAAGTGCTCTTTGTGATGATTGTCTACGTTAATGGAATAAAAGCAATTTAACGTCATATCGTAGTGTGTGTGTGTGTCTAAACACAAAGAAAATGTTTTAAAGAAGTTCTGCAAAAGTATGAGCCTCTCGGTAATCAAACACTTCACAATAAGCCTTGAAGTCTGTAAATTAAAGAAGTAAATCTTAGTGATTATAGCTAGGGTTGGGGTATTTTGCCTAAAACTCATATATCCATTTTTTTTTAACTTATGGGCAATTCAGGATATACTACATGTCAAAAGTTTTAGAACACCTACTCACTCATTCAAGGGTTTTTCTTTATTTGTACTATTTTCTACAATGTAGAATAATTGTGAAGAAATCAAAACTATGAAATAACACACATGGAATCATGTAGTAACCCCCCAAAAATATATGTTATATTTGAGATTCTTCAAATAGCCACCCTTTGACTTGATGACAGCTTTGCACACGCTTGGCATTCTCTCAACCAGCTTCACCTGGAATGCTTTTCTAACAGTCTTGAAGGAGTTCCCACATATGCTGGGCACTTGTTGGCTGCTTTTCATTCACTCTGCGGTGTGACTCATCCCAAACCCATATTTTGTTCTATAAATAAGCTTTGTTGTACAATTAAACATCAAATACACTGCATTTAAACAGTCAGCAACAATCGAATGAATTCAGAGCTTGTGTAATGATACCTTGGCTAGATATAGGCCTTCCACAACTATAAGACCCACTATTCATTACATTATTTTATCAAAATAATTTTACCTGTTTTTTTGTTGCAGTAATCACTGATCTGCCTTTCAGGTCTGTCTATATAAAATAATTTTTTGTTGCAAATTGAATTAGAACAATGCAAAATGCAGATTCACTAATCATGTAGCAATCTCTCAAGCACAAGCCCATGTGCTAGTGAGTAGCCAGCTAATATTTATATTTCAAGTTTAGCAAACTTGGATCAAGGTGTAATTATTTCAAAAGCTCTGAATTCAGTTAACAAGACAAAACAGTTGAATTGTTGTGAACACACCATTCTGTCCGTCTCCAACTGTTATGAACACACCCTTCTGTCCGTCTCCAACTGTTATGAACACACCCTTCTGTCCGTCTCCAACTGTTTGAACAGCATGCTAGCCTTTCCATTTGGTTCAAGTGTTGAAATCAAGTGACTTACCTTATTTCTCAGAATGGGAACGAGTTGCCAATTCCAATATATAATTATTTAATGCTTATTGCACATTTATGAAACACAGACTAAACACATAGTACAACATTCTTTATTTCACGAAAAATGCTGCTAGCGATGTGTGGTACCGTAATGCGCGTCAAACTGACCATTCATTTTCCAGAATGAATATTCCTTGGTACATCTGCTTTAGCAGTGTCTGCTCTGGTCATAATCATCTGAGGTATTATTAACATAGTATGGTTCAACAGGTTAAGTTCTCCTCTAGTACAGTAAAATAATGTATCCATGTGTTTCAGTGTCCATATGACCCATTCTGTTGGACCAAACCTCAAATGCAAATAGCGAGTCGAAACCGTTTGTCAGAGAGGAAGAAATGATCTCCCTTTGTTGTTGTGAGTGGTAGGGGGGTGGACTTGGGAGAAAGAGGCAATGCGAGAGGTTTCACTCCCTTCAATATCTGTCCAAAATAAGCCCAATGCATTTCTATGCGCTTAATTTGAACCTAAACTTGTCGGCTGCCTTCCCGCCTTTGCGATAACGACTCCCATTGTTCGGGCGGAGACATGAGCGTCTCGTCATTATATACAGATCTCTGGTGGAAATGGGAAGGTGCACAGGAGCGAACGAGGCGAGACAACAAAGATAACATGAGAACAAGCAGACATAAACTCTGCTAAAAACGACAAATATCTGAGCCCCAATTATAGCCTCTAACACTGTAATTACTATTACAATAGTTCAAAGTAGCTCAAAGGACTGCATGCTTTGCTTTGGTTAACCTGAACAACAATATGCTTAAAACAGCCCATGTCAGTGCAGCAGCTAATTACACCTCTCTTATCATGTGGCCTGCAGGAATCTGAGGGGTCAGTGGGAAGTGGTCATCTATCCCTGTTTCCTATACTATGCCCTTTAGGGCGTCTGGGGAGAACAGACAGGAGACAGTCAAGGCTTAAGGTTGTGGGTGCAATAGACTTTATCAGATCAGAATTGTATCAAGTAGTGTGTACTAGCAAATCTATCCAAACACTCACACTGCTTTGTTTTGGATCCACAGCAGCACGTTTGACTCCATGGGGCAGTTGTAGGGAACAATAGGATGAATATGTTTTGATCTTCCTTCCAATGCTAATCAGCTGAGAGGAACCCATTGACAGCAACATGGTCTTTCAGAAGTTTCTGCCAGTGAGAAAATCAACAACAAAACAAAGCCAAAGTTCCCTGTAATGAATAGTTGATCGCCCAGAAATGCCACGAGCTGTGATAGCTGGCTAGTGTCCTTATCATAACAGACTCCACTAAGTGGGGTTGATTTAATGAATTTGTGAAGTGTGTGTTGGCAAAACAGAAGTGGTTTTGCGTGTCTGAGTGTGGGCACAGTATCAGTGCTAGAACTTCCTTGGCATCACTCACAGGTCATCACTCACAGGTCATACTCTTGCCTGCTCAGCTCTACCAGTCCTTGATGACCCACACCAGACACCAGAGCTCTTTGGCTGCTTTTAAACATATTCTTTTGAGTTGCCAGATAAACCATACAACCGGATTTCAATGAACAGTTTAGAAAAGTCTCCTACAGTTCATTTAGGTTTTGATCTGAGATCTCAAGTACGGACTAGATTTCCATTGCATTGTCCATGGTCTCCTGCTGCAGTACAGCTCATCTTTCCAAACCTGTTCAGCTGACCGTCCTGATCACAGGAGCAGGTGCACCGCTTGCCTTTCTGTCTTTTGAATATCAACAATGCCACACACGCGCAGGAGAGCACGCACCTCTCCCTGTGTCAAGGCGTTATTTACCACCCTCCTCCTGGATATCAGCGAGGGGTAATTGCCGCGTGGCGGACCTTGAAGTGAAGGTTGAGGGCCTGCGTGGGAACCGCCAGTGTTTTTGAGCATCTATTATAAGAGGTCGACTGGAGCATCCAGGGGTCAATACACACCTGACGAGATGCCTAACCTGTCTCTGATTGGCTAGCACTACGCTGTGCACACGACACAGAAGCTGGTCATTCCAGGGTACTCCTGTAGTCGTTTTTCATATGGCGTCTTCCATTTTTACATTTGAGTTATTTAGCAGACACTCTTATCCAGAGCGACTTACAGTAAGTAGAGTGCAACACATTTTCATACTTTTTCGTACTCGTCCCACGTGGGAATTAAAACCCACAACCCTGGCATTGCAAGCGCCGTGCTCTACCAACTGGGCCACACGGGACCATTCCCCGGTTCTTATTCTAATTAACCTCCTGGAGCACATTAATTACACTCACGCATGCGTACATGAGTATTTCCTTGCGTACACACAAACACGAAACAAATGCACACACAAATCCCACCTCAAACACACACTCTTATTCTCTTCATTCTCTGAAGTGGTATTAGGATGCCAGACCTGGAGATTTGCCGAGGTGACTGGTAGCATGCTCTGGGGTGTGTGTGCTGACGAGATTACTTGGCAGAAAACCTGGACATTTCTGTGCCCTGAATGCACAAAATCACCTCTCTGAGGATTTGGAAGTGAATTCTCTATTGTTTCAGTGGAATGCAGTGATTCATGTCCGATGGCTCCACAGTTGAAAATAGTTTATTTCAGAACTTGGTGAATATAATGCTGTGTTTGTATGTGTGTGTGTGTGTGTGTGTGTGTGTGTTATGAGCACTTTCGTCCATGCATCTATGTGTGTAGAGTTGTTGACTAAGACTGAAGCCCAGTGTTTCCCCTGTCTTTTGTGTGTACGACTTCATGAATCTATCTTGGCATAGCTGCTGTAGGTCTGTGTGACACCACAGCTTTACATCTTAATAGCTGCTTTTCAGCGTTGTGATTCTGCTTTTCAGATGAAAGTTAATGCTGGTTCTTTGTCCATGATGAGTAGGCATGTTGGCATAATGTTGTTGTAGTGAGAATAAGATGCTAAGAACTTTGGAAGTGTCCCTAGTACTCATATTCTTACAGTTTTTATAACAATGGTTTAGCCTATATCTTTGTTGTTGAATCCTATGTTTTAAGGAGTAGGCTAAAGGAATGAATTATTTTGTTGGGGATTTACTTATGAATCAAACTGGATTGAGAATTATAACTGTTCACATTCAGGCCAGCTGGGCTTTCCTACACACACTGAATACAAATTGAATTCTAAGTCTATGCCATTTAGCAGACTACTGTGGCGGAGATCCATTAGCAGACTGGGGCACTGGGGAAGTGCTGATAAAACTACCCCCAGAAAGAGTCACTGTTTCTGGGTAAGACTCAGTGAATCTACTCCTGGTGAGTAGTGACTGACTGGATAGATTGAATTGCATTTGGTCTTTAGTCCTAACCTGGCTATATCCGACATACTGACGTCAATTTAGCTTTTAATACCCCTTACTAGCACTGCCCTTACTAGCACTGCCCTTACTAGCACTGCCCTTAGTAGCAGCACCCTTAGTAGCAGCGCCCTTAGTAGCACGGCCCTTACTAGCACGGCCCTTACTAGCACTGCCCTTACTAGCAGCACCCTTAGTAGCAGCGCCCTTAGTAGCACGGCCCTTACTAGCACGGCCCTTACTAGCACTGCCCTTACTAGCAGCGCCCTTAGTAGCAGCACCCTTAGTAGCACACCCTTACTAGCACTGCCCTTACTAGCACTGCCCTTACTAGCACCGTCCTTACTAGCAGCGCCCTTACTAGCAGCGCCCTTAGTAGCAGCGCCCTTAGTAGCAGCGCCCTTACTAGCACGGCCCTTACTAGCACTGCCCTTACTAGCACGGCCCTTACTAGCACGGCCCTTAGTAGCACGGCCCTTAGTAGCACCGCCCTTAGTAGCACCGCCCTTACTAGCACCGCCCTTAGTAGCACCGCCCTTAGTAGCACCGCCCTTAGTAGCACCGCCCTTAGTAGCACCGCCCTTAGTAGCACCGCCCTTACTAGCACCGCCCTTAGTAGCACCGCCCTTACTAGCACCGCCCTTAGTAGCACCGCCCTTACTAGCACCGCCCTTAGTAGCACCGCCCTTACTAGCACCGCCCTTAGTAGCACCGCCCTTAGTAGCATCGCCCTTAGTAGCACCGCCCTTAGTAGCACCGCCCTTAGTAGCACGGCCCTTAGTAGCACGGCCCTTAGTAGCACGGCCCTTAGTAGCACGGCCCTTAGTAGCACGGCCCTTAGTAGCACCGCCCTTAGTAGCATCGCCCTTAGTAGCATCGCCCTTAGTAGCAGCGCCCTTAGTAGCACTGCCCTTAGTAGCACCGCCCTTAGTAGCACCGCCGCCCTTAGTAGCACCGCCCTTAGTAGCACCTTTAGTAGCACTAGCCCCTTAGCCTCCTAGTAGCACCGCCCTAGTAGCACGGCCCTTAGTAGCACCGCCCTTAGTAGCACCGCCCTTACTAGCAGCGCCCTTAGTAGCTGCGCCCTTAGTAGCACCGCCCTTACTAGCAGCGCCCTTAGTAGCACGGCCCTTACTAGCACGGCCCTTACTAGCACGGCCCTTACTAGCACTGCCATTACTAGCACTGCCATTACTAGCACTGCCCTTACTAGCACTGCCCTTACTCGTCAATTTAACTAACATTCTGGTGAAAGGAAGACGTGGTTTTTCTCGTTGGGCCTTTGCTCTCACCCTAATTTGATTCTATTAAAACGTCCTCTCAGATGTCTGAGAGGGTAGAGGAGGCTGGAGAAGAAGCATGCTTTCTCCCCCTGCGATCTGGAGTAGCTTAGTCTGTAATCCGATGAAGGGGGACTGCCTGAGTAGAAATTAGATGAGCATTTTGGAGGGTTAATCTGAATTGGTATTAGCTGGAGTGCAGCGCTGGGTTTGTGATAGTGGGGTAGGGGGTATTGGGGTCATTACTGAGCTATTCTACATTGGTTGAGAGTGTGTGTCTGTGTATGTATAGAGGGGGGGGTATCTAGCACTGGCCTCTGCGTGCCCAGTCACTGCTGCCAGTCAGAGCATCTGCTTGTGTCTCTTTCACTCTGATTCTCTCCCTTCATCCCTCCATCCCTCCTTTACTCTCTCTTTCTCCCTCCTTTACTCTCTTTCTCCCTCCTTTCCTCTCTTTCTCCCTCCTTTCCTCTCTCTTTCTCCCTCCTTTCCTCTCTTTCTCCCTCCTTTACTCTCTCTTTCTCCCTCCTTTCGTCTCTCTTTCTCCCTCTCCTCTCTCTTTCTCCCTCCTTTCCTCTCTCTTTCTCCCTCCTTTCCTCTCTCTTTCTCCCTCCTTTACTCTCTCTTTCTCCCTCCTTTACTCTCTCTTTCTCCCTCCTTTCCTCTCTTTCTCCCTCCTTTCCTCTCTATTTCTCCCTCCTTACCTCTCTCTTTCTCCCTCCTTTCCTCTCTCTTTCTCCCTCCTTTCCTCTCTCCTCCTTTCCTGTCTTTCTCCCTCCTTTACTCTCTCTTTCTCCCTCCTTTCCTCTCTTTCTCCCTCCTTTACTCTCTTTCTCCCTCCTTTACTCTCTCTTTCTCCCTCCTTTCCTCTCTTTCTCCCTCCTTTACTCTCTCTTTCTCCCTCCTTTACTCTCTCTTTCTCCCTCCTTTCCTCTCTTTCTCCCTCCTTTACTCTCTCTTTCTCCCTCCTTTCCTCTCTTTCTCCCTCCTTTCCTCTCTTTCTCCCTCCTTTACTCTCTCTTTCTCCCTCCTTTACTCTCTCTTTCTCCCTCCTTTCGTCTCTCTTTCTCCCTCCTTTCGTCTCTCTTTCTCCCTCCTTTCGTCTCTCTTTCTCCCTCCTTTCCTCTCTCTTTCTCCCTCCTTTCGTCTCTCTTTCTCCCTCCTTTCCTCTCTCTTTCTCCCTCCTTTCCTCTCTCTTTCTCCCTCCTTTACTCTCGCTTTCTCCCTCCTTTACTCTCGCTTTCTCCCTCCTTTACTCTCGCTTTCTCCCTCCTTTACTCTCGCTTTCTCACTCCTTTCCTCTCTCTTTCTTCCTCCTTTCGTCTCTCTTTCTTCCTCCTTTCGTCTCTCTTTCTCCCTCCTTTACTCTCTCTTTCTCCCTCCATCCCTGAAGTCTCAGCATTCAGAACGGCTGCCAGTAATTACCACACCAGGGATAGATATAGCTGAATCAATTTCTGTGGCTCCAAACTGAACCATCTTGGATGCAACTAGACTCCAGTACAGGTTGACTCGCTGTCTCTTCGACCAACCATTAAGTCATGGATTAGTATTAGTTCTAACGAGTTATAATGTCAGTTTAGTGTGTTTTTGGTATTTCATGGCTGTTGGGTGTGGCCATTTTTTCCATCATACCCTAATGTGTTTAATCGACACGATATTACAGGTCTGAAAACAGCAGAGAGGTGAACCAGAGCAGGAATCAACCGCAGGCATGGATGCTAGTGGCCTGTACATTTTAAGTGATGTATAACTCATTAAATGTGTTTGTGTGAATGCCTCTCAGACAACTCTATTCGTAATTAGTGGGAATTGCCTAATGAGCGTGGAACTATAAATAACTAAACTATAAATAAACAATCAACTCTCTCTGTCTCTCTCTCTCTCTCTCTCTTTACACCTCTCATTCTGAGATGAAGCTGTTGACATTCCCCAGAGGGGTGTGTGTATTCACCTTCTCCACACTCTTCCTGGGGTGTTTTACCGTCGATGTAGCTTTCAGTGTTAGGCAAGAGGATGTGAGGACGCTGCTTGGCTGCAGCTGTTTAGTTGCTGGTGAGACTGATGTCGTTGTTGGGCAGCTTTCCAAATTCTATGGAGCTCAGATTCAGAAGCACTTGACTACAGGGGTTTGGAAGTGTGTGAGTTTTGCCATGATGCTTATTATAGTGGCCAGAATCCTTTGCTACCATACTGTACTGTATTCTTTCTTCCTCCTATAAGCTTACAGTATGTGGTACAATCCTAAAAGCAGGCTTACAATGTTTTCCTTGTGTAATTGTTCCTGCAGTAGTATATGGGCTGTGTGTGTCTGTTCTCTATGTGGTCTAGGGATATCTACAGGCTGTGTGGTCTAGGGGTATCTACAGGCTGTGGGTGGTCTAGGGGTATCTGCAGGCTGTGGGTGGTCTAGGGGTATCTACAGGCTGTGGGTGGTCTAGGGGTATCTGCAGGCTGTGTGTGGTCTAGGGGTATCTACAGGCTGTGGGTGGTCTAGGGGTATCTACAGGCTGTGGGTGGTCTAGGGGTATCTGCAGGCTGTGTGTGGTCTAGGGGTATCTACAGGCTGTGGGTGGTCTAGGGGTATCTGCAGGCTGTGTGTGGTGTAGGGGTATCTACAGGCTGTGGGTGGTCTAGGGGTATCTACAGGCTGTGGGTGGTCTAGGGGTATCTGCAGGCTGTGTGTGGTCTAGGGGTATCTACAGGCTGTGGGTGGTCTAGGGGTATCTGCAGGCTGTGTGTGGTGTAGGGGTATCTACAGGCTGTGTGTGGTCTAGGGGTATCTGCAGGCTGTGGGTGGTCTAGGGGTATCTGCAGGCTGTGTGTGGTCTAGGGGTATCTGCAGGCTGTGTGTGGTGTAGGGGTATCTACAGGCTGTGGGTGGTCTAGGGGTATCGACAGGCTGTGTGGTCTAGGGGTATTACAGGCTGTGTGTGTTCTAGGGGTATCCACAGGCTGTGTGTGGTCTAGGGGTATCTACAGGCTGTGTGTGGTCTAGGGGTAATTACAGGCTGTGTGGTCTAGGGGTATCTACAGGCTGTGTGTGGTCTAGGGGTAACTACAGGCTGTGTGTGGTCTAGGGGCAACTACAGGCTGTGTGGTCTAGGGGTAACTACAGGCTGTGTGGTCTAGGGGTAACTACAGGCTGTGTGGTCTAGGGGTAACTACAGGCTGTGGGTGGTCTAGGGGCAACTACAGGCTGTGTGTGGTCTAGGGGCAACTACAGGCTGTGTGGTCTAGGGGTAACTACAGGCTGTGTGTGGTCTAGGGGTAACTACAGGCTGTGTGTGGTCTAGGGGCAACTACAGGCTGTGTGTGGTCTAGGGGCAACTACAGGCTGTGTGTGGTCTAGGGGTAACTACAGGCTGTGTGGTCTAGGGGTAACTACAGGCTGTGTGGTCTAGGGGTAACTACAGGCTGTGTGGTCTAGGGGTAACTACAGGCTGTGGGTGGTCTAGGGGTATCGACAGGCTATCGTGTCTCTGGTCAGGCAGTGGTATGGACTATGGTGTGTTTGTTTGGTATGTGTCCTCATTCTGTCTGGTAGTAGGCTTAATTTGACAGATCTCTCTCTCTTCTCTTCTGTTCCCTTCTCTTTTTTTCTCTCTCTCTTCTCTTCTCTCTCCTCGTGTGTTTGTGTGTGTGTGTGTGTGTGTGTGTGTGTGTGTGTGTGTGTGTGTGTGTGTGCTCAATGTTAAATCTGGCAGTAGTACAGTATAGCCATTAATATACGTGTGTGTATGGGCACTCTTGTGGGCTCAGTGTCTTGTCTGGCAGTATTGAAAGCTCAGTATGTGTGCTGGCTGCTCAGTGGTATAATAGTGGTGGGTCCTGATCCTCTCATCTCCCTCACTGAGCACAGAGGAGTGTGAGTGTGTACCTCATTACCTTACCTGCTGGCTTCTGGGACGGTCTCTGGTCTCTCTGTTGCTATTGACATGTGTGTTCATACACAGGGACACACACACACACACACACACACACACACACACTTCCTTTATAATTTGGTTTGTTTCGACCTGGATTTCAGTTCTGGTATGGAGAATTCATCATAGAAGGATTGAGAGTGACCTACAGTATGTCTATGTCTTATAATTTGTAATATAATAAATCCTTCCCTTGATCCTTGGTCTTGGATTCCTGCCCAGGTAGCCAGGTTGTCGGACAAAATGCCCAAATCTCTCTCTCTCTCTCCCTCTCCCTCTCCCTTGCTTCGCCTCTCACTCTTTTTTTTCTCTCTCCCCGTTTCTGCTATATTCTGTGTTTTGGATTTGAACGCGATGACATCTTAAGTAAATTAATTTTAGGAAACAAGAGGAGTGGTATTCTATATCACTATTTAGCTTTTCTGGAATTCAGAAATGAGAACCATGTGTCCATCGCTTTCCTTCCTTCCTTCCTTCCTTCCTTCCTTCCTTCCTTCCTTCCTTCCTTCCTTCCTTCCTTCCTTCCTTCCTTCCTTCCTTCCTTCCTTCCTTCCTTCCTTCCTTCCTTCTTCCTTCCTCTCTCTGTCTCTCTGTCTCTCTGTCTCTCTGTCTCTCTGTCTCTCTGTCTCTCTCTCTCTCTCTCTCTCTCTCTCTCTCTCTCTCAGGCTGTTTGGGATGGATATCTGAATAAAGAAAACATTTTCACTGCATAACCAATATGCACCCTGTTCAAAATGGATTGTTATTTCAAAGACCCAAGACCACAAAGAATGGATCTCACACACACACACAGAGCCAGATCTCTTAGACAGGTTTCTCTGTTTTTGCGTCAGAATGAGTACACTCTTAGAAAAAGGGTAAGAGAACCCTTTTTGGTTACATGCAGAACCCTCTGTAAAATGTTATACATGCAACTCAAAAGGTTTTTTACCTAGAACCAAAAAAGTTTCTTCAAAGGGTTCTCCTATGGGGACAGCCGAAGAACCCTGTAAGGTTCTAGATAGCAGCTTCTTTTCTAAGAGTGTTGCCTATGTTTTACACGGCAGACGGCGTGGTGACGTTTCTTAACACCGTAACCTGGAGTTATGCATACAGAGGCTTCTGAAGCTGGTGGCCGACTTCTCCTTTTTTATCCCCTCAGCATGACATAGCATCTCTGAGACGGATGTCCTTTGATCAGTAGAGTTGCCTATATGGAAGAGCTACACTGGGCGCCAAAAGTATTGGGACAGTGAAACATTTTCTGTTATTGTGATGGTGAAAGGTTAGCATGTCTTGAGTATGATATTTGTGCGTCTGTAACTTTCTCACTCGTCATTACGATTATGATCCATTCATTATCCGTAATCACGGTAGCATCCACATGAATGTAGAAGTGTTTAGAAACACACACACACACACACACATCATTAATGAAAATAATTTGAAACACAACCAAAACAAACATCAAATGAATCCAACAAGTTTGTCAAGTCACAAGCTTGATGTAATCATTGCATTGCATGCTAGGATATGGGACCAAATACTTCACTTTTTACTACTTTAATACACATTTAAGTGAATTTGTGCTAATACTTTTGGTCCCCTAAAAGTGTACAAAAAGTGCTCACCAGAAAAAAACGGTTCACCAGAAATGGATGAAAATACCCTCAAATTAAGGCTGGCAGGCTGCACTTTAACCTCCCAGTCAGTCATTGTATCATTTCAAATCCAAAGTGCTGGAGTACACAGCCAAAACAACACAACGTGTGTCACTGTCCCAATACTTTTGGAGCTCACTATGTATTAGCCTGGTAGGCTGGCAGGTGGGAGAGGGGGCCTAGACCTCCTGCATTTAATCAGATTCAGGATTAGGCCTTATTTAGAGGATCACTGAACGTAAGCCACAAATAAAAAAAGGGATGAAATTAACCCATTGGTTAATTGCTTAGTCTAACATAAGGGATGCCCACTGAGCACACACACACACACACACACACCTGCTAGACAGGGTGGCAGAGGGTGAAGGAAGGTTGAATCTCCTCCCCATTTTAAACCCACTCCCAGATTACACATTCATCCCGTTCATCTCTGTGTAATCCTCCAGTGTGACTCTAAATCAAAGTGTAGAGGGAGGAGGGCCTTTTCAGTTCCAGTCACTCCTCCTCCTAGCCTTTCCGGCAAGCTCCAAGGAGACTGTAGCCATCACTTCTGCTACCTGGGTCACGTTGCTGGGTGGAGTTAGCGGGAGTAAAGGGGGCGTGGTCTTATTATAGTAGTATATTAACCTGCAGAGGAAGCTATAAGCTTTGCCATCCCATTGACGATTGGGGGGCAGCTCTGAGATTTAATCATGTGTTTCTATAGAACTCTATTTTAGAGGGAAGTGTATTTTTGGAGAGGGGAGGAGGGATGGAGTATTGGGTGTATATATCGCCAAAAGGCAGGGTCTGTGAATAGCACCCATTTTCTCCCTATACACCTACAGTACTCATCAATAAATGATGGTGTGCCCCTTTTTAGAGGAAAGAGAGGGTTTCGCCTTCACAAAATATATTTCTCTCTACATATTTTCTAAAACACGAGGTAAGCAAGCATTAGGTGCCAAGCTACCTCAGAGAAGTGATACGGGCCATTCTTTACTACACAATGTACCATGTTCTTTTTAATTTCACCAAATACATAACTAGTTGATTGTTTCTTATTGTCAACAGAAGACGGAAGCCAATTACACACAGAACCACCCACCAAGTATTGTTTTATCATTGATTTGTAATGAAATACATTCATGGTTGAATGCTGTAAATGGTTCCAAAGCTAAATCTGATTATTTAAAATGCTAATATATTCCCCACTTGAGCATACCGCTCCTCTCCCCTGGAGGAAGCTTAGATTGCTCTAAGTAATCCATGAATAACTTAACACAGCTTTCCTTTTATGATGATAAAAACTCAATTGTAGGACCACTCAGTTTCAGAAGTTTATCAATTCGTTTTGTTCTTGTCATTAGCTTAATGATTAACTGATCGCAGCCATTCCTGCATAATGTTTTTCGAGTTATGTCTGTGAAGAGTAGAGATCGACCGATTAATCGGAATGGCCGATTAATTAGGGCCGATTTCAAGTTTTCATAACAATCGGTAATCGATACTTTTGGACGCCGATTATGGCCGATTATATTGCAATCCACGAGGAGACTGCGTGTCTGACTGACCACCTGTTACGCGAGTGCAGGCAGCAAGGAGCTATAGTAAGTTACTAGCTAGCATTAAACTTATCTTATAAAAAACAATAAATCTTAACATAATCACTAGTTAACTACACATGGTTGAGGATATTACTAGTTTAACTAGCTTGTCCTGCGTTGCATATAATCAATGCGGTGCCTGAAATTATGTCACTTCTCTTGCGTTCTGTGCAAGCAGAGTCAGGGTAATATGCAGCAGTTTGGGTCGCCTGGCTCGTTGCGAACTGTGAAAAGACCAGTTCTTCCTAACAAAGACCGTAATTCATTTTCCAGAATTGTACATAATTATGATATAACATTGAAGGTTGTGCAATATAACAGTAATATTTAGACTTAGGGTTGCCACCTGTTCGATAAAATATGGAATGGTTCCGTATTTCACTGAAAGAATAAATATTTTGTTTTCGAAATGATAGTTTCTGGATTTGACCATATTAATGACCTAAGGCTTGTATTTCTGTGTGTTTATTATATTATAAGTCTATGTGTCACGTCCTGACCTTAGAGAGCCTTTTTATTTCTCTTATTTGGTTAGGTCAGGGTGTGATTTGTGTGGGCATTCTAGTTTTTCTATTTCTTTGTTGGCCGGGTATGGTTCCCAATCAGAGGCAGCTGTCTATCGTTGTCTCTGATTGGGGATCATACTTAGGCAGCCCTTTTTCCCACCTTTGATTGTGTGTCTTGTTTGTGTAGTTGCTTTCTGCACTGCATGTAGTGTTTCCTTTGTTTTTTTGGGGTTATATTTTGTTGTTTTTCCTGTGTCATTTAAAAGAAAAATGTAAAAAATGTAAGCCTACCACGCTACACTATGATTTGATAGAGCAGTCTGACTGAGCAGTGGTAGGCAGCAGCTGGCTCGTAAGCATTCATTCAAACCACACTTTCCTCCCTTTGCCAGCAGCGTTTCGCAATGCTTGAAGCACAGCGCTGTTTATGACTTCAAGCCTATCAACTACTGAGATTAGGCTGGCAATACTATAGTGCCTATAAGAACATCCAATAGCCAAAGGTCTATGAAATACAAATGGTATAGAGAGAAATAGTCCTATAACTACAACCTAAAACTTCTTAACTGGGAATAGTGAAGACTCATGTTAAAAGGAACCATCAGCTTTCATATGTTCTCATGTTCTGAGCAAGGAACTTAAACGTTAGCTTTTTTACATGGCACTTTTACTTCTCCAACACATTGTTTCTGCATTATTTAAACCAAATTGAACATGTTTCATTGAGACTAAATTGACTATGTATTATGTTAAATTTAAAGTGTTCATTGTTCGTTCAGTATTGTTGGAATTGTCATTATTACAAATATAAAAATTGGCAGATTTAATCGGTATCTGCTTTTTTTGGTCCTCCAATAATTGGTATCGGCGTTGAAAAATCATAACCGGTCGACCTCTAGTGATGAGGCTATAGAACTCCAATCTGTGTGGTGCGTGCTGGGGTGTGTGTGTGTGTGTGTGTGTGTGTATCAATCAAATGTATTTATAACGCCCTTTTTATATCAGCCAATGTCACAAAGTGCTTATACAGAAACTCAGCCTTATCAAAGCACAAGGCGAGACCCAGATGCAGACACCGGAGGCAGATGGTTGGAGTCTTACAATGTTTATTAATCCAAAAAGGCAAGAGAATGGTTGTGTACAGGCAAAAGGTCAAAACCAGTTCAGAGTCCAATAGGTACCGAAGGTCAGGGCAGGCAGGATGATCAGGCAGGCGGGAAAGTAGTCCAGAGTCAGGCAGTGGTCAGAACCGGGAGGACGAGCAAAAGAGAATAGAAAATGAGTACGGGGAAACCACCACGTTTGTTGACTTGACTAAACATACAAGATGAACTGGCACAGAGAGACAGGAAACACAGGGATAAATACACTGGGGAAAATAAGCGACACCTGGAGGGGGTGGAGACAATCACATTGACAGGTGAAACAGATCAGGGCTAGGCAAGCCTAAAACCCCAAACAGCAAGCAATGCAGATGTAGAAGCACAGAGGCTTGGAAAAACTCCCTCCCTCTGCATGCTTCCTCATCAGTAGTTTTGACTATGTTACGTAACAGTAGAGTAGAAGACAGTGTATAGTGGAACGAGGAGGAGAGGAAGCCCTCATTTTAATTGCAGATTTGTGAGAGCTGTGCCTGGTAGGATTCTGTGTCTTTGTCTGCTCATCTCAGTGGGACCATCCTAGAGAAAGAGGGAGGGAGGGAGGGAGGGACAGAGACCATAATTATTACCATTGTCATATCCTTGGTGTTGGGCCAGACGGAAGCTGAAATGCAGTGTGTTAAGTGTGTTAAGAACAAATTCTTATAAACTGCATTGTTCAGGGGCAGAATGGCAGATTTTTAAACCTTGTCAGCTCAGGGAATTGATCCAGCAACCTTTCAGTTACTGGCCCAACGCTCTAACCACTAGGCTACCTGCCACCCCCTCTGTAGGGAGGACTCTTACCTTGATCTGCTGTCTGTCTGGCAAGTGGCGCTTGTAGCAGTCAAAGTGTGTCAGTTAAGTTTAGGCCAGACATTTCTAGGCCTGGAGCTGTGAGCTGTGTAGGGAGCCCTCAGCCCTGGATATCTGTACTCTCACTATAAAGCCGGACACGTTGTTCTGAGTGGGGTTGAAGGGAGGGGATGTGAGCCCCCCCACTGAGCATTAGCCTATAGAGCTAGCTAACCACTCGTATCGTACCGCCTGGCTGAGAGGCTTTAAATTGATACAGCTGGAACAATAGCATTACAAACACGAACAGCTTGCCTCGCCTGTCCGGATCTGACGTACACGAGGAAGCAGTTGCATGGAAGAGCCAGCATAAGCCAGGAAACTATGGAGTGTATAGACCCGGAATGGGCTCCTATAGGACGGAATAGAGAGCGAGTTTCTGGATAAGTTATCGAGGAAAATGGCAATAAATGCTTGGTCTTTTGAACATAGCTTTCAATATCTCTAGGGTTATGACACTTAAAATGAAATATGCATGATTCTATGCAGGTTGGTTTTGGGCCAGTCTGTCTAACAGTCTCTCTCTCACTCTGTTTTTTACCCCCTTGGGAGCCTTCTTTCTCTTTTCTCGTTCTCTTCCTCTCTTTCTCTCTCTGTATCACTTCTCCAGTTCCAGGGGACACATCAAAGCCCCTTTACCTATCGGCCAGTCAGCCATTATCCTATTCAACTTATTCTGTAACCAGTGACCCACATGTTAGTAAAGTACCACACTTACCCTTAGCATAACCTACCTACAGCACAGATCAAAGCCTCTAGAAGCCACTAGATCCGTAGGACATGGATATGGGCCCGGGACAAACATCTCTGGCCACAGCTGGGTTGTCCTAATGACTCCACTCCACATGGGGACATCATGGACACACACACATACACATACACACACACACACACACATACATAAGTTTGTTTTAATATCCTTGTGGGACAAAATAATTTATTCCCATTCAAAATCCAATTTTCCCAACACCGTAACCTAACCTTAACCCCTAACCCCTAAGCCTAACCTCTAATCCCTAAGCCTAAAATAGCCTTTTTCCTTGTGGGGACCGTCACATTGTCCCCACTTTTTGTGTTTTACTTTCCTTGTGAGTTATTCTGGTCCCCACAAGGATAGTAAAACCAAAGCATATATACACACACACACACACACACACACACACACACACACACACACACACACACACACACACACACACTGGAACAGAGTGTCTGGAACAGACTGATGTCGTGCTGTTTCCACTAGCTGTATGTGTATCTTCATTCAATTACTCACAGTCCCCAGCCACAGGTAGGAATCCACATCCCTGTGCCACTGCACTCCTGCTCCAGCTGTTGTGTGTGTGTGTGTGTGTGTGTGTGTGTGTGTACTCACTCACTCTCAATCAGTGTGTGTATCAAATTCATCCCTAGCGAGCATGAGGAAGCTCAACTGTGCCAGGATGTGTTGTAATACTCAATGTCATGGTGGAGTATTAACACTGTCGGTGTATGTGTGTGTGTGTGTGTGTGTGTGTGTGTGTGTGTGTGTGTGTGTGTAGCCCACTCACTCAGGAGCTCTCTGCTGCATAAAATCTTGGGTCTATTTTGGGTCTGGATGGGGGTGTGGAGAGGTGCTGTGACAGACACAGCCCTGGGTCTGGCCCCTACCTCCCCCACTCCTTATTCCACACCACGTCAATTTAACTTGCAGAGAGGAACACTGAGAGGGACACAGCCGAGGGCTTCAACACTGTGTGTGTGTGTGTGTGTGTGTGTGTGTGTGTGTGTGTGTGTGTGTGTGTGTGTGTGTGTGTGTGTATTTATTGTACATGCATGAATAGCAGCATGGGTGTTTTTACTCTGAGTAAACAGTAGGAGGGTTAACTAGGGTTAATGAGGATAGTGGATATGAAGAGCCTGAATGTGGTGACACTAGACAGTGTTCTGTTTAGACTGGTGCTGATTTAACTGCTACTGGCTATTGCATTGAGATCAAGATTGAAATAGCTCAGTGCTCGCCAAGTGACAGTGCCAATCAATCTCTCGCTGTGTGGAGCCTGAGGTTTGCAGGCCCCAGTTTTTAATATGGCTGTCCAGTGCATAAAAAGATTCGGATCGTATAGGACAGTTGGTGCCAGGGTGCCTTTGGGCTGGGCCATATAGCCAAAATATTTGATCCTATCACGGTATTTAAAAAGAAATTGACAGTAGGACAGTGTTTTATGTTTTTGTTTTAATAAAAGTTCTAAATGTGCTTTATGAATAGTGATTGACCCGAGGGTGGCAACAAAGTGAGGCTTTCTCCATTCTGATTGTTTTATACTGTTCAATTCATCTTAAACCTAAACTCAACCTAAAAAAGAAACGTCCTCTCACTGTTAACTGCGTTTATTTTCAGCAAACTTAACATGTATAAATATTTGTATGAACATAACAAGATTCAACAACTGAGACATAAACTGAATAAGTTCCACAGACATGTGACTAAAAGAAATTGAATAATGTGTCCCTGAACAAAGGGGGGTCAAAACTAACAGTCAGTATCTGGTGTGGCCATCAGCTGCATTGAGTAATGCAGTGCATCTCCTCCTCATGGACTGCACCAGATTTGCCAGTTCTTGCTGTGAGATGTTACCGCACTCTTCCACCAAGGCACCTGCAAGTTCCCGGACATTTCTGGGGGGAATGGCCCTAGCCCTCACTCTCCGATCCAACAGGTCCCAGATTTCCTCAATGGGATTGAGATCCGGGCTCTTCGCTGGCCATGGCAGAACACTGACATTCCTGTCTTGCAGGAAATCCCGCACAGAACGAGCAGTATGACTGGTGGCATTGTCATGCTGGAGGGTCATGTCAGGATGAGCCTGCAGGAAGGGTACCACATGAGGGAGGAGGATGTCTTCCCTGTAACGCACAGAGTTGAGATTGCCTGCAATGACAACAAGCTCAGTTCCGGTGATGCTGTGACACACCGCTGTGACACATTCCTTCGACGATAAACGCGAATCTGACCATCACCCCATGTGAGACAAAACCGTGACTCGTCAGTGAAGAGCACTTTTTGCCAGTCCTGTCTGGTCCAGCAACGGTGGGTTTGTGCCCATAGGCAACGTTATTGCCGGTGATGTCTGGTGAGGACCTGCCTTACAACAGGTCTACAGGCCCTCAGTACAGCCACTCTCAGCCTATTGCAGACATTCTGAGCACTGATGGAGGGATTGTGCATTCCTGGTATAACTCAGGCAGTTGTTGTTGCCATCCTGTACCTGTCCCGCAGGTGTGATGTTTGGATGTACCGATCCTGTGCAGGTGTTGTTAAACGTGGTCTGCCACTGCGAGCACGATCGTCTGTCCACCCTGTCTCCCTGTAGCGCTGTCTTAGGCGTCTCACAGTACGGACATTGCAGTTTATTGCCCTGGCCACATCTACAGTCCTCATGCCTCCTTGCAGCATGCCTAAGACACGTTCACGCAGGTGAGCAGGGACCCTGGGCATCTTTCTTTTGGTGTTTTTCAGAGTCAGTCGAAAGGCCTCTTTAGTGTCCTAAGTTTTCCTATCTGTGACCTTAATTGCCTACCGTCTGTAAGCTGTTAGTGTCTTAATGACACTAGTTCCACAGGTTCATGAATTGTTTATGGTTCATTGAACAAGCCTGGGAAACAGTGTTTAAACCCTTTACAATGAAGATCTGTGAAGTTATTTTGATTTTAACGAATCATCTCTGAAAGACAGGGTCCTGCAAAGGGGACTTTTTTTTTGCTGAGCATGTATGTGTGTGTGTGTGTGTGTGTGTGTGTGTGTGTGTGTGTGTGTGTGTGTCAAGACTGTGCAAAGCTGTAATCAAGGCAAAGGATGGCTACTTTGAAGAATCTCAAATATAAAATATTTTGTGAATTGTTTTAGCACTTTTTTTGGTTACTACATGATTCCATTTGTGTTATTTCATAGTTTTGATGTTTTTTCTATTATTATTATTTCTATTAATTAAGAATAATTAAAAACCCTTGAATGAGTAGGTATGTCCAAACTTTTGACTGGTACTGTACACTACACATGGCATATCACATTTAATAAACCAAACATTTAAATACCGTTATAGAAAGTAAAGTAAAAACCCAAACCAGTCCGTGCATCAATACATGTATATAGTCAAATACGGTTTTCAACCCAGCCCTAGGGTGCCTACCAATACCAATTCACCTGAGGAGGTGAGAGAGATACCTTTAGGATGGTGTGGTTTTGTCAGGCTAAGTCAGGCTAACGTAAGGCCATCTCTCTGGGAACATAATCTGAGCCTAGCATGAACACAGTGTGAGCCTAGCATGAACACTGTGTGAGCCTAACATGAACACTGTGTGAGCCTAGCATGAACACTGTGCGAGCCTAGTATGAACACTGTGTGAGCCTAACATGAACACCGTGTTAGCCAAGCATGAACACTGTGTTAGCCTAGCATGAACACCGTGTTAGCCTAGCATGAACACCGTGTTAGCCTAGCATGAACACCGTGTTAGCCTAGCATGAACACCGTGTTAGCCTAGCATGAACACCGTGTTAGCCTAGCATGAGCAACACTGTTCACTCCAAAAGGCAAGGAGGAAAATAATCGTTTTCCAGGTCTAAGAAATGGAAACAGTGAAGCTGTTATAGTGTCACTACTATATAAACCTTTCAAAGGAGGTCATGGCTGCTAAAATATAAATAGTTAATAGCCCCCTGACTGGCAGATAATAGACTTTCAGAGTCTAAACATAGACTTTAAGAGACAAGGTGGGCCACTTCTGGGGCTTTGTGGCAAAGCATTGCACCTGTCATAAACAGGTTAAACCTCTATAGAGTAGTTTAGAATTGGAGGGAGGGAGGGAGAATTATAGGAAACAACGGAAACATTTTCCACATGCCGTATAATGCATGGCTTACTTTCTTTTCAGGAAATAGGGATTGTAATAAAATCATAACGTAAATATTGAATTCATGAGATAAATACTTGGACCGAGCTGTCAAATATAATTTGGCCCCTATCTGCAGTTATGAATAGCTTTCTGCGGATTAGCATAATATGGAGCTGTAGAGCTAAAACAAATGTGAGGCTAGCTTGTGGTTAGATTCATGACATTTATCAACTTCCCTCATAACAAACACCTGTATAGAGGAGTTCTGCTCATAATAAGGTTTTCCAAGAGACTGGTAGACCCCTTTCTGTTTCTTAAAACATAGGGGGATGACGTTATTCCACACTGAAGAATCCGTTCTGTGTAAAAAACAACAACATGGGTTTAAATGCATATAACTGGATGAAAACACAATTCTGAGATAGTGACTGGCCTCCTCAGTAAGCATTGTGTATGCAGGAGCAGTGTATGAGTGACTGCTTGGGCCTGTCTGTCGTTATGTTCAGCTGGAAACATTACGTCTAACAGGGGAGCTCGTAAAACAGGGAATGGTCTCTCTATTTCTTAGTGTTCCCTTGTCTGAGCAGTGAACGTGATTAAATACGACCTGTGGTTGACACCTTTGGAAATCCCTCTAGATCCACATGTATTGCGTTCTCCCATTCTGGTTTATGACATTTTTCCTGGGATTGTTTTAGCTCAAACCATTTACGTTAAACCTGAGCAAAATCTCCTGCCTGCCCTATTTTCTTCATATTTTGTGACATACTGTCACGCCCTGACCTTAGAGGGCCGTTTTATGTCTCTATTTGGTTAGGTCAGGGTGTGATTTGGGGTGGGCACTCTATGTTGACTATTTCTTTGTTTTTGGCCGAGTATGGTTCCCAATCAGAGGCATCTGTCTATCGTTGTCTCTGATTGGGAATCATACTTAGGCAGCCCTTTTTCCCATTTTATGTTGTGGGATCTTGTTTTTGTTAGTTGCTGGTTTAACATTACTTTACGTGTTGTTTATCTTTCTTGGTTATTTTGGTTTGTTCATTTAATAAATTCTAAATGTACGCCTACCACGCTGCACCTTGGTCTCATTTTGACGACAGCCGTAAAACATACAGCAGCATCCGCCGGATGACAGTCACGCAGAGCATCGTCTGTCTGTCTGTCTGTGTCCCAAAGAAATGCTTCCCTGGGGAAACATCATAGTTACATTGTGTTAAAGATACAGCGTCGTCGTCACATGATCTGATCTCTTTATTCTCTCTGCCATTTCCTCTCCTTCCATTTATGTGCCTGTCAGAGTGTGTGTGGTTAGTATGTGCCTGTCACTGTGTATTTGTATTTATTATGGATCCCCATTAGCTGCCAAGGCAGCAGCTATTCATCCTGGGATCCAGCAAAATTAAGGCAGTTTATACAATTTTAAAAACATTACAATACATTCAGACTGTGCCCTCATGCCCCTACTCCACCACTACCACATATATACATACAAAATCCATGTTTACGTGTGTGTGTATAGTGCGTATGCTATCGTGTGTGTGTGTGTGTGTGTGTGTGTATGCACCTATGTTTGTGTTGCTTCACAGTCCCCGCTGTTCCATAAGGTGTTTTTTAATCTGTTTTTTAAATCTAATTTTACTGCTTGAATCAGTTACTTGATGTGGAATAGAGTTCCATGTAGTCACGGCTCTATGTATTACTGTGCACCTCCCATGTATTCCTGTGCACCTCCCTCTGGACTTGGGGACTGTGAAGAGACCTCTGGTGGCATGTCTGGTGGGGTATGCATGGGTGTGTGCCAGTAGTTCAAACAGACAGCTCGGTGCGTTCAACATATCAATACCTCTCATAAATATAGGCAGTGATGAAGTCAATCTCTCCTCCACTGCCAGGAGAGACTGACATGCATATTGTTAATATTGGCTCTCTGTGTACATCCAAGGGCCAGCCGTGCTGCCCTGTTCTGAACCAATTGCAATTGCAAGTCCTTTTTTTGTGGCACCTGACCACACGACTGAACAGTAGTCCAGGTCCGACAAAACTAGGGCCTGTAGGACCTGCTTTGTTGACAATACTTCTCCCCATCCTAGTTACTGTTGTTTTGTTATGTTTTGACCATGACAGTTTCCAATCCAGGGTAACTCCAAGCAGTTTAGTCACCTCAACTTGCTCAATTTCCACATTATCTATTACAAGATTTAATTGAGGTTTAGGGTTTAGTGAATGATTTGTCCCAAATACAATGCTTTTAGTTTTAGAAATATTTAGGACTAACTTATTCCTTGCCACCCACTCTGAAACTAACTGCAACTCTTTGTTCAGTGTTGCAGTCATTTCAGTTGCTGTAGTAGCTGACATGTACAGTCGTGGCTAAACGTTTTGAGAATGACACAAAAATAAATTTTCACAAAGTCTGCTGCCTCAGTGTCTTTAGATATTTTTGTCAGATGTTACTATGGAATACTGAAGTATAATTACAAGCATTTCATAAGTGCCAAAGGCTTTTATTGACAGTTACATGAAGTTGATTCAAAGAGTCAATATTTGCAGTGTTGACCCTTCTTTTTCAAGACCTCTGCAATCCACCCTGGCATGTTGTCAATTAACTTCTGGGCCACATCCTGACTGATGGCAGCCCATTCTTGCATAATCAATGCTTGGAGTTTGTTAGAATTTATGGGTTTTTGTTTGTCCACCCGCCTCTTGAGAATTGACCACAAGTTCTCAATGGGATTAAGGTCTGGGGAGTTTCCTGGCCATGGACCCAAAATATCGATGTTTTGTTCCCCAAGCCACTTAGTTATCACTTTTGCCTTATGGCAAGGTGCTCCATCATGCTGGAAAAGGAATTGATTTGTCACCGAACTGTTCCTGGATGGTTGGGAGAAGTTGCTCTCGGAGAATGTCTTGGTACCATTCTTTATTTATGGCTGTGTTCTTAGGTAAAATTGTGAGTGAGCCCACTTCCTTGGCTGAGAAGCAACCCCACACATGAATGGTCTCAGGATGCTTTACTGTTGCCATGACACAGGATTGATGGTAGCGCTCACCTTGTCTTCTCCGGACAAGCTTTTTCTGGATGCCCCAAACAATCAGAAAGGGGATTCATCACAGAAAATGACTTTACCCCAGTCCTCAGCAGTCCAATCCCTGTACCTTTTGCAGAATATCAGTACCAGTACCTTTAGCAGAATATGCAGTTTGTGCCTGTCACTGTGGTTAGTATGTGCCTGTCAGTGTGTGTGTGTGTGTGTGGTTAGTATGTGCCTGTCACTGTGGTTAGTATGTGCCTGTCAGTGTGTGTGTGTGGTTAGTATGTGCCTGTCACTGTGGTTAGTATGTGCCTGTCAGAGTGTGCGTGGTTAGTTTGTGCTGATGCCCTGCAGAGGCAGAACCCATTTACTTCAGTCACTGTTCCTCTTGGCACTCCTGTCACAAGGATGTGTTTTCCCCTGTTGTTGCCTCTGCCCTGCTACGGCATGCATATTAGGACATCCTCAGTTCTCAGCCTCAACTCTCATCTGTACCCTAGTCATCTCTCAACCCTGTACTATTTAATCTCCTAAACTGCGCCTGAGGATGTCCTAATGTGGTTGCCCTACTGCCCTTCTATTTGAAGATCTATGGTGACTCAGGGGATGGGGAAGCAACAGCTTGTCATATTGTCTAACTCCTCAGTTCTTAGAACAAGAGAAAAGTGACAGCTGTTCTCCTCAAATGGCCTGCACTGGCTTCAATAAACTAGCAGTGACAGTTATGACCACAGTATCCAGTCATTCTCTGTTAAAGGGACCTAATGCTATCAACTGCAGTTTGACCTAGCCCTGTCAGACCTCCTCATTGGTTACTGCTTCAATTACATTCAGCATAAATAACACTGATAGGTCAGTATGACATTTCAGTGGACCAATGATTCTCCCTACTGAAAGCAGTCAGGTATCGGGACCATTTTTCTTTTTGCCTGATGAAAAAGTATGTATAAATACTGTCTGTGATGCAGCTCTGGGGCAACGTACTGATTACATCCTGACAGGCTGCTGCAGACAGACACTCCCCTCACCCAGTAAATAACATCATATGGAGAGAGCACACAGGTAGAAGACTCTCTCCCTCTTCCTTTCTTTCGCTCTCTCCCTTTCTTTCTCTCTCCCTCCCTCTCTCTTTCTCTCTCTCCCTTTCTTTCTCTCTCCCTCTCTTTCTCTCTCTCCCTCCCTCTCTTTCTCTCTCCCTCCCTCTCTTTCTCTCTCTCTCTTTCCATTTCTGTCTCTCTCTCCCTCACTTTCTCTCTCTCCCTCCCTCTCTTTCTCTCACTCCCTTCTCTTTCTCTCTCTCCCTCTTTCCATTTCTATCTATCTCTCCCTCTCCCTTTCTTTCTTTCTCTTCCCTCTCTCTCTCCCTCTCTCAATCTCTCACTGTTTGCTTCACTTGGATTATTCTTTCTAATGCTCTTGTGCACGAATGCTTGCTCTCTGTTCTGTGTGGGAGACAGTGTACGGCGGTGTGTGATTGTCTGCACTCGGCGGGAGGACATTAACCATCCTCTTCAGCCCCTGGTATTTCCAGGAGGAAGAATTGCGCCTCTCCTTTTTTCATCCTTTTTGTTGTATTTCTCTTGTTTTATTCCTCTTGTCTCTTGTTGTATTCCTCTTGTCTCTTGTTTTATTCCTCTTGTCTCTTGTTGTATTCCTCTTGTCTCTTGTTGTATTCCTCTTGTCTCTTGTTGTATTCCTCTTGTCTCTTGTTTTATTTCTCTTGTCTATTGTTGTATTCCTCTTGTCTATTGTTGTATTCCTCTTGTCTCTTGTTGTATTCCTCTTGTCTATTGTTGTATTCCTCTTGTCTCTTGTTTTATTCCTCTTGTCTCTTGTTTTATTCCTCTTGTCTCTTGTTGTATTCCTCTTGTCTCTTGTTTTATTCCTCTTGTCTCTTGTTGTATTCCTCTTGTCTATTGTTGTATTCCTCTTGTCTCTTGTTTTATTCCTCTTGTCTCTTGTTGTATTCCTCTTGTCTCTTGTTGTATTCCTCTTGTCTCTTGTTTTATTCCTCTTGTCTATTGTTGTATTCCTCTTGTCTCTTGTTGTATTCCTCTTGTCTCTTGTTGTATTCCTCTTGTCTCTTGTTTTATTCCTCTTGTCTCTTGTTTTATTCCTCTTGTCTCTTGTTTTATTCCTCTTGTTCCTTTTCTTGGCTCTTACTGTCTCTCTCACCCTAATTCCATTCACCTCTCTCTCTCTCTTCTCTTCTCTCTCAATTCATTTAATTTCAATTCAATTCAAAGGGCTTTATTGGCATGGGAAACATGTTTACATCACCAAAGCAAATGAAATAGATAGTAAATAAAAGGGAAATAAACAATCAGAAATGAACAGTAAACATTACACTAACAAAAGTTTTAAAGGAATATAGACATTTAAAATGTTATACTATTGGCTATGTATGTAGTGTTGTAAAAATATGCTAATAGTTGAAGTTTTAAAGGGATAAATAAACAGATAAATATAGGTTGTATTTACAATGTTCTTTGTGCTCCACTGGTTACCCTTTTGTCATGGCAACGGGCCACAAATCTTGCTGCTGCGATTGCACACTACGTTATTTCGCCTAACAGATATGGGAGTTTATTAATGTTTGATTTGTTTTTCAATTCTTTGTGGGTCTGTGTGATCTGGGGGAAATACACTATATACACAAAAGTATGTGGACACTCCTTCAAATGAGTGGATTCGGCTATTTCAGCCACACCCGTTGCTGACAGGAGTATAAAATCAAGCATACAGCCATGCAATCTCCATAGACAAACATTGGCAGTAGAATGGCCTTACTGAAGAGCTCAGTGTCTTTCAAAGTAACACCGTCATAGGATGGCACTTTTCCAACAAGTCAGTTTATCACGTTCCTGCCCTGCTAGAGCTACCCCAGTCAACTCTAGGTGCTGTTGTTGAGAAATGTAACCATCTAAGAGCAACAATGGCTCAGCCGCAAAGTGGTAGGCCACACAAGCTCACAGAACGGGACTGCTGAAGCGTATAGCGTGCCCGAAGGAGGAATAATGGTCTGGGGCTGTTTTTCATGGTTGGGTCTAGGCCCCTTAGTTCCAGTGAAGAGAAATCTTAATGCTACAAATTACAACGACATTCTAGACAATTCTGTGCTTCCAACTTTGGGGAAGGCCCTTTCCTGTTTTAGCATGAAAATGCGCCCGTGCACAAAGCGAGGTCCATACAGAAATGGTTGACTTGCCTGCACAGAGCCCTGACCTCATCACTATCAAACACCTTTGGGATGAATTGGAATGCCGACTGCGAGCCAGGTCTAATAGCCCAACGTCAGTGCACGACCTCACTAATGCTCTTGTGGCTGAATGGAAGCAAGTCCCTGCAACAATGTTCCAACATCTAGTGGAAAGCCTTCCCAGAAGAGTGGAGGCTGTTATAGCAGCAAAGGGGGACCAACTCCATATTAATGCCCTTGATTTTGGAATGAGATGTTCGACGAGCAGGTGTCCATATACTTTTGGTCATGTAGTGTATGTGTCTCTAATGTGGTCATACATTTGGCAGGAGGTTAGGAAGTGCAGCTCAGTTTCCACCTCATTTTGTGGGCAGTGGGCACATAGGCAGACCTTGCCCTCGAGAGGACAGGCTATGGCGGCCTCTCTCAATAGCAAGGCTATGCTCACAGGTATTCTGCCACTGTGTACTCTCTGTTTTAGGACCAGATAGCATTCCAATTTTCTCTGTTTCTTGGCTGATTCTTTCCGGTGTGTCAAATAGTTGTCTTTTTGCTTTTTCATCATTTGGTTGGGTCCAAATGTGTTTCTCTCCTGGGACTGTGGGGTCTGTTTGTGTTTGTGTTCTCTCTCTCTCAATTCAATTCAATTCAATTCAAGGTCTTTATTGGCATGGGAAATGTATGTTAACATTGCCAAAGCAAGTGAAGTAGATAATAAACAAAAGAGAAATAAACAATAAAAATGAGTTCTCTCTCGCTCTCTCTCTTTTATCCTTCCTGTTGTGTATTGATATTCTAGTTTTATCCCTGTAGGGCACCTGTAACCCCCTTTGCTTACCTACGTTGAAATGCTTGGAATGTTCTTCCTGTGAAACGCATTAAACAATGCCCGCATTAATTTCTACTGCCGTCTCATGTCCTGTCCTTATATGAGTTGTATAAGTAATGTTAGGGTTGCGTCAATTCAAATCTGGTATCAGGATAAATATGACATTGAGTCACCGATTGTATACTATGTATTTTTTATTAGCTAAGCAATAAGTGGTAAATGCAATTTTCGTATATACGGGCTCTCTGTCCCACCTCGCAGGGCAAACAGAGAACTGACTTGTTCCTGTCAAAGATATTATAATATACTCTTGACAGAAGTAGTTCCTGCTTCTGAGCCAGCCTGTCAGAATAGAGACTGGGCGTGGTTTAGACTCACCCAGCCTATCGATGATTGTTGGCGCAGAGCTGGTCCCATCCCCCGGGCGCTCCAGCGGTCAGTCGTTGTAGTTGTGTAGAATATACAGTTATCAGGCACCTGGCTCCTGTTATCTAACAAAAGACCGTTTGTTCTCGCAACACTATGTTTTGAATGTGCCCCCCAGCTCATTGCACAGTTCCTGTCTTCATGTTATTCTGTATTTTTCCATCATGAGAAAGGCCCATGGCCCTGAAACTGTTAACAATGTCTCAAGTCAGCTATGTTGCATAACACATACATCCACACAAGCCAACAGCAGATAATATTCAATCACATATATGGTAACGGGCTATAGTGCATAACACAGAATCCTCATAGTAATACAGTGTGCTATACAACAAAACTGGCGACGAGGAAGAAATGTTCTCACGTTTGCGGTCATTATCTTCGGCAGAAAGTCTGAGTTAAATTCGTTATTTTTTTTCCGCTGTAGAAAGACGCAAACAAAACGTGGAGCTAGCCAGTCGAGTGATGCTAAACTAGCTTTTGATGTCACAGTAATGAGACCCTCGAGGGATAGGAAGAGTTTAGCTGCAGGAGAAAGTGAAGTCAGCGTGAGTTAAAAGAAAAAAAACGGCCTGGGAGTAAGGGACCGTCTGAAAACTGTGAGAAATAAAAATAAACGGAAGATGTCTGCATTGGTTTGAAATATAGGAACATTTGATGAATCTGTGGAACAATGGAGTTCTTACACAGAACGTTTGGAGTACTTTGTGTTGGCAAATGGAATTAAAGCAGAAAATGTTTGACTGTTATGGGAGGAAAAACATTCAATCTACTGCACAGCCTAGTAACGCCTGAAAAACCTAGTGATGAATCATATCATGATTGTGGCTACCTTAAAAGGGCATTATTCTCCCAAACTACTGATAATCGCAGAGAGATTCAGGTTTCATAAGATAAATCAAGAGGAGGGGGAATCAAATCTCACAGTCCGTGGCTGTATTGAAAGAGTTATCTGAACACTGTGAATTTGGGCGATCAATGAGTGACACTATACGTGATAGGTTAGTGTGTGGCATGCGCAGCGAGGCAATTCAGAAACACCTTTTGACTGAGAGTAACTTAACATTGCAGAGAGCAATAGAAGTGAGTACGTCAATAGAAATGGCAAATAAAGACGCACAACAGCTAAGTGCATTGACCAAAGTGCATAAGGTGTCTACGTGGTTAAAAATCAAGGCAGGAGGTGGGAAGCCATGCTATCGCTGTGGGAAACCAGGTCACCAAGCAGAGGAGTGTTGGTACAAAGACTTAAGACTGCAGAAGTTGTGGGGAAAAAGGGTCACATTGAACGTGCATGTAAAAACAAAAAGACACAATCAAACAAAAGTACTGAACAAAGGAAAAGTGACTTCAGGGAGCACAAAAAGAAAGTGCATAAAATGGAGGATGAACAAAGTGATACTCTGTCTGAAGGGGAAGAATCTTCGCATGTTTTGTCCATTTTAGACAATGGATACAGATACTGGGTGACACCGCTACTGGATGGAAACGCAGTACGGATGCAAGTGGACACTGGAGCAGCCATATCTTCGCTGTCTGAGGCTGTATACAAGGAGAAACTACATCACCTCACACTACAGCCCACAGAGATGATGCTGAAAACATACACCGGTGAGATTGTTCCAGTGAGAGGAAGCGTGATTGTTACAGTGGTAGTGACTCACAAAGGACTGTACAGGTACCGGAGGCTTCCTTTTGGAATCACCTCAGCTCCGGCCTTGTTTCAGAGAGCTATGGACCAGATACTGAGCGGGCTCACTGGGGTCCAATGTTACCTCGATGATCTACTCATCACCAGCATAGACGCGGAGGCAGGAGCACCTGAGAAACCTGAATGCTACACTACAGAGATTGGAGGAGTACGGTCTGAGGGTCCGAAAGAACAAATGCGAGTTTTTCCGGCCCCCTGTTGAGTACCTGGGCCACGTCATCGACAGTTCGGGGCTCCACAAGGCGCCATCGAAGGTGAAGGCCGTTGCGGAAGCTCCATCCCCACAGAACGTGAGTCAGCTGAGATCAGTCTTAGGACTACTGACATACTACGCAAAGTTTGTGCCAAACCTACCTAACATGTTAAAGCCACTGCATGAACTTTTGAACAAAACCAAACAGTGGAATTGGACAGACAGATGTGAGGAGGCCTTCAAGAGAGTGAAAACAGCCTTAGCTCAGTCAGAGGCCCTAACCCACTTCAACCCCAACTTGCCATTACAGTTGGCATGTGATGCATCGCCTTATGGCGTTGGTGCGGTTGTCTCACACATCATGCCATCAGGTGAAGAAAGGCCAGTTGCTTTCGCATCACGGAGCTTAAGTAAAGCCGAGAGCAGTTATGCACAGATAGAGCATGAAGCACTCGCCATTGTGTTTGGAGTTAAGAAGACATTTCAACAGTTTCTGTTTGGCCGACGATTCACACTGCTGACGGACCATAGACCCCTCACCTCCATCTTTGGTCCCCACACCGGCATTCCGTTGCTTGCAGCCAGCCACATGCAGTGAAGGGCATTATTGTTATCTGCTAAACCAGTATGATATCAAGTCTAGAAGGTCTGAGCAGCACTGCAATGCAGACAGTCTCTCAAGGCTTCCCTTACCTGTCACACACACTGAGCACTCCCAGGCTGAAATCTTCTACTTCAAGGAAGTGACCAATGACCCAGTTACATCTGTCCAAGTGAAAAAGTTAACCCATACTGATCCAGTGATGTCTGAGGTTGTGGACATTGTCACTCATGGAAAAGAAGGAGAGATGTCGGACAGCCTACAACCTTACCTAGTGAGGAGAAACAAGCTCACAGTTCAGTTTGGATGCTTGCTATGGGGTTTTCGAGTCATCATACCACCGCTCACTGAGAAGGCAGGTGCTTGAAGAACTCCATTCAGGGCACTGTGGCATGGTGCGAATGAAGGAGATTGCACACAGCTACTTTTGGTGGCCAGGTCTAGACGCAGCTATCGAAGATAAGGTCAAGTCATGTTCTGCATGTCAAAAGATGAGGAACATATCTCAGTTAGCGCCACTACACCCATGGGACTTCCCAGAGGAGCCTTGGCAGCGAGTCCACATAGACTATGCAGGCCCACTGGAGGATCGTATGTTCTTAGTCGTAGTTGACGCACACAGGAAATGGCCTGAGGTCACAGTGATGAAGAGCACCTCAGCGGAGAGGACCATCGAAGAGCTATGGTCGATCTTCAGTCTCTTCGGCTTGCCGACGCAACTTGTTAGTGATAATGGCCCCCAACTGGTGTCTGAAGAGCTACGTTCAATCTTCAGTCTCTTCGGCTTGCCAACGCAACTCGTTAGTGATAATGGCCCCCAACTGGTGTCTGAAGAGCTACGGTCAATCTTCAGTCTCTTCGGCTTGCCAACGCAACTAGTTAGTGATAATGGCCCCCAACTGGTGTCTGAAGAGCTACGGTCAATCTTCAGTCTCTTCGGCTTGCCAACGCAACTAGTTAGTTATAATGGCCCCCAACTGGTGTCTGAAGAGCTACGGTCAATCTTCAGTCTCTTCGGCTTGCCAACGCAACTAGTTAGTGATAATGGCCCCCAACTGGTGTCTGAAGAGCTACGGTCAATCTTCAGTCTCTTCGGCATGCCAACACAACTAGTTAGTGATAATGGCCCCCAACTGGTGTCTGAAGAGCTACAGTCAATCTTCAGTCTCTTCGGCATGCCAACACAACTCGTTAGTGATAATGCCCCCCCCCGCCCCAACTGGTGTCTGAAGAGTTCCGGTCATTCATGGAAGCAAATGGAATTCAGCACATCAAGTCAGCGCCGTATCACCCTGCAACGAACGGCCTCGCTGAAAGGTATGTCCAAACGATGAAGCAAGCTTTAAAGTCATCACAAGGGAACGGCTCCCTCAATAGGCTTCTAAACACCTTCCTGTTAACCTACAGAAACACTCCCCACGCTACAACCAACGTGGCACCCGCGTCAGCCATGATGAAAAGACAGCTTCACATGCGACTCAACCTGAGACCTGGACTGAAAGACGAGACAGGTTGTACAGACACAACAGAGAGCACAGGTGGAGAGACGGAGTAAAGCAAGAGACAGAAGCTTCATGGCTGGAGAGAGAGAGTTCTTGCTCGGAACTACTGCAAAGGTCCAAAGTGGATACCAGCCGCTGTGGTTGCACAAACAGGACCTGTGTCCGACACAGTTCACACACCGGAAAACATCATCTGGAGGATACAAGTGGATCAACTGTTGCCAGGAACCAACCTCAGAGATGACTCCTGTCAAGTGAAAAACCAAGATCAGCTACTGGAGACCTACCATGACGACGAGCCATCACCTGAACATCCACTGCAGCAACCTACAAATGTGAAAGTGCTCCGGACTCACCTGAACCAGCCAGAGAGCCTACTCTGAGTACTGTTGCACCCCAGACTGGGCATACACCATCACCACTCAGACTCAGAGATAATGTGACTGTAGACTCACCTGTACGTCGTCATTAACCTGCAAGAGAAAGACGACCCCCTGACAATTTGACTATTTAGTAACCCCCGACATTGGGGCAGAATACACCCCAGGGTTAAGTCTGGGAACTGAGGCAATCGACCCTCTTTCCCTAGTTTAAAAAAGGTTATTCTGAAAAGTTAATTTATTTACATTAAGAGGACTTGTGTTGAAAAGAAAACAATAGGCAAAACATTGAATATTTACATTGAATATTTTCCTTATGAGTCATCAAAGGTAAAGGGGAAGGAATATGTTGTGTATTGATATTCTAGTTTTGTCCCTTTAGGGCACCTGTAACCCCCTTTGCTTACCTACGTTGAAATGCTTGGAATGTTCTTCCTGTGAGACGCATTAAAACAATGACCACATTAATTTCCATTCCCGTCTCATGTCCTGTCCTTATATTAGTTGTATAAGTAATACAGTGTGCTATACAAAACTTCCCCTGTCTTTTCTATTCTGTATCTCTCTCTGTATAGCCCCCCCCCCCCTTCCTCTCTTCCCTCCTTGAGCACAAGGCTGTGTCTCACTTAGGTCCTGCCTGCCTGCATTCCACATCACAGCCAGAGGAGACGTCCAACTCCCTCTTTCCCCTTATTCTGTCTCTCTGAATGACAGACAGAGAAGTTTCTCCAACCACACACAGAGGAGAGAACACTGTGTCATGTCACCGTAGCAGTGTGCCGTCTGTCACGTCACAGGACAATACCAGAGTCAGCAAAGGAACATCATCAACGGAAACACATCTAAGATTGTAGAAAAGGCTTCATGATTTCTGTGCCTTGCAAAACCATAGTCTACAGTATTGGTATGTGCTTTGCCTTGTACTTCTCAGTAGCATTTTTACAGCCCTGTTGCAAAGCACCTTCCGAAAAAATGCAGTTCATTATTTAAACATCTCTTTGGTTAGCATCATTCCTATAGTCAAAGGCTATCAATGCCTTCGCAATAACGTAAAGATACATTTTACGATTCACGCTTGCATTCTTGAAGCACTTGATTGACGGGATATAGCGACACAAATTAGCCAGATGTATTACAGTATTATGTGAACATTTATTGTAGAAATGTCCACCTGTCAAATCAGTTAACACTCAGTCATTTTCAATAGTCTGATATTCTTGTCATTACACCCACTGACATTAACAATACGACTTAATACTGTACCAGACAGCGTTCCCATGAGAACAAAGACATTGCTGTTGGTCTAGATCAGTATTCCTCTCAGGGAGGTGAGAGAGGGGAACATGCTGCCCACTGCCTGGTCACGCTCTGTCTGTCTCTCTATCTGTCCCCTCTCTCTCTCCTCCCTTCTCCCCCCCCTCTCTCTTTCTCTCTCTCTACTCACTTCATGTCTGTCTCTCTCTCTCTACTCCCTTCTTGTCTGTCTCTCTCTTTCTCTCTCTCTCTCTCTCTCTCTCTACTCCCTTCTTGTCTGTCTCTCTCTTTCTCTCTCTCTCTCTCTCTCTCTCTCTCTCTCTCTCTCTACTCCCTTCATGTCTGTCCCCTCTCTCTCTCCTCCCTTCTCCCCCCTCTCTCTTTCTCTCTCTCTACTCCCTTCATGTCTGTCTCTCTCTCTACTCCCTTCTTGTCTGTCTCTCTCTTTCTCTCTATCTCTCTCTCTCTACTCCCTTCATGTCTGTCCCCTCTCTCTTTCTCTCTCTCTACTCCCTTCATGTCTGTCTCTCTCTCTCTACTCCCTTCTTGTCTGTCTCTCTCTTTCTCTCTCTCTCTCTACTCCCTTCTTGTCTGTCTCTCTCTTTCTCTCTCTCTCTCTCTCTCTACTCCCTTCTTGTCTGTCTCTCTCTCTTTCTCCTCTCACTCCCTCCCTCTGCTCTGCACCAATCAGTGTCTCTGTCTATGGGACTGAGGCTCTTTTTGGTGGGATGGGGTGAGGAGTTGTGTCTGACATTCATCTGACCAGCCCTCTGAGAAGTAGCTGATTCCGCTACCACACGCAGGATGGCTTCACTCATGACTGGCCAGAACATACACATTCACTGAATTAGATATTGATGGATGCTAATGGCTAATTGATGGATGTGTGTCTGTGTGTCTGTGTGTCTGTGTGTCTGTGTGTCTGTGTGTCTGTGTGTGTGTGTGTGTGTGTGTGTGTGTGTGTGTGTGTGTGTGTGTGTGTGTGTGTGTGTCTGTGTGTCTGTGTGTGTGTGGATTGATAGACAGATATCTTGATAGAAAGAGGATGATGGAAAGTCTGTCTTATTATCTTCCTCCCCTCTGACCCTGTTGAACAGGCAACAGGAGGCTGGAAGAGGAGGACATAGTTCATGACCCTGCTACTGACTCTGGGTTACTATAAGACTTGGAAAAGACATGCCTTAGCACTCTGGGTGATGAATAGCATAGGTCAAGCCATAGCTTGCCTTATACTGTGGTAAACAATACCTTGTCTTACATAGAGATACTATAGATAGCATATCTCACAGCCAGGTAGGGTCTCCCCCCCCTTCTCTTTCTCTCTTTCTGTCTCTCTCCCTCCCTCCCTCCCTCTCCCTCTCTCTCTCTCTCTCTCTCTCTCTCTCTCTCTCTCTCTCTTGTGTCTCTCTCTCTGTATCTCTCCCTCTCGCTCTCTCTCTCTGTATCTCTCCCTCTCGCTCTCTCGCTCTGTCTCCCTCTCTCTCTCTCTCTCAATCTCTCTCCTTTTCTTTCTCTACTGCCTTATGCTGAGGAGAGGGGCGTTGTTGTTAGCTTCCATGTGGAGCCTCAGTATCTGGCTTCAGTCCAGGTGTGACACACAAACACATCTAATCTGTGTTCCCATGTACATGTATGTGACCTTATGCCCTTCATCAATTGTCTAATATTAACCTGCTGTTTTTCTATCTCCTCTCTTTTAGGTAAGTGTAAATATTATGGACAACTGTTTTGTACCTGGTTTGGTTCTGTAGGCTTGTGGTACCTGGTTTGGTTCTGAAGGCTTGTGGTACCTGTTTTGTACCTGGTTTGGTTCTGAAGGCTTGTGGTACCTGTTTTGTACCTGCTTTGGTTCTGTAGGCTTGTGGTACCTGTTTTGTACCTGGATTGGTTCTGAAGGCTTGTGGTACCTGTTTTGTACATGGTTTTGTTCTGAAGGCTTGTGGTACCTGTTTTGTACCTGGATTGGTTCTGAAGGCTTGTGGTACCTGTTTTGTACCTGGATTGGTTCTGAAGGCTTGTGGTACCTGTTTTGTACCTGGATTGGTTCTGAAGGCTTGTGGCACCTGTTTTGTACCTGGATTGGTTCTGAAGGCTTGTGGTACCTGTTTTGTACCTGGTTTTGTTCTGAAGGCTTGTGGTACCTGTTTTGTACCTGGATTGGTTCTGAAGGCTTGTGGTACCTGTTTTGTACCTGTATTGGTTCTGAAGGCTTGTGGTACCTGTTTTGTACCTGTATTGGTTCTGAAGGCTTGTGGTACCTGTTTTGTACCTGGATTGGTTCTGAAGGCTTGTGGTACCTGTTTTGTACCTGTATTGGTTCTGAAGGCTTGTGGTACCTGTTTTGTACCTGGATTGGTTCTGAAGGCTTGTGGTACCTGTTTTGTACCTGGATTGGTTCTGAAGGCTTGTGGTACCTGTTTTGTACCTGGATTGGTTCTGAAGGCTTGTGGTGTACTTGAGAAACGTGGACCATCATTACAGTTCAATACTGTGAGCTAAAAGTCCATGCAGGGCTTTTTAGATCACTTGTAGTGAGTTTGTAATGTGTTTTACTTATATCTGTGACTGGTTGTCTTCCATTAGTTCTCTGGGGGGGGGGGGGTACTCTACTCTACTGTGAAGGATCCGGGAGGGTTTCTCTAATGACCATGACACAGATTCTAATAGTACTATTCCACCAACAACACTCATTATATCCCCCTGTGCTGTTATTGTTGGACTGTCACAGGCTCCTCTTCATCTGGAATAATGGCTGTTGAGTGTGTGTGTCTGTGTGCGTGTGTAACCTGTGTAAAGTGTGTTTACAGGCGAGCTACGCTGCCCAGCTCAGGTTTATGTCATGAGGAAATTAGAAGTGACTTTCCCCTCCCAAAACAAATAGATTCTCATGGGAATTCAGTCTAACCTTGGCGGGACATTGAACGATAAATTAATAAAAACTGAACGACTAAAAACAAGGAAGGAAAAGCAAAGTTTAAAAGGTGTTTTAAGATATCTTTTAAATATGTCCACAGTTTCAGCCCTCAGGTTCTCTGGCAGGCTATTCCAGAGGCTGCATCTCATTACCTCTTGGTCCTATGTATTGGGATAGTTAAAAGGCCAGGGGACCTGAGGGACCTACTGGGTACAGAACTTAAAAGCATGTCTGACATGTATTGGGGTGCACAATCATGGATTGATTTAAAAACCAATAGAAGAATCTTTAAATGAATTCTAAAACCCACAGACAGCCAGTCAGAGACCTCAAAACCAGTGTAATGTGTGCTCTCTGTCTGGTCTTGGTCAGTACCCGTGCTGCAGCATTCTGTATGTTTTACAGTACAGAGACCTTAAAACCAGTGTAATGTGTGCTCTCTGTCTGGTCTTGGTCAGCACCCGTGCTGCAGCATTCTGTATGTTTTCCAGTTGATCAATGGCTTTCTTGGGTAGATCTGACAGGAGAGCATTACAGTAGTCAAGCCTGCTTGTAATAAAAGCATGGATGAGTCTCTCTGTATAAGACTGAGAGAGAAACGGCTGCACCTTGGCAATGTTCCTCAGGTGGTAAAAAGCTGTTTTGGTCACATTCCTAATGTGTGATTCAGAATCTAAAATATCACCTAGGTTTTTTACCTGGTGTTTTATCTTTATTGCCCGTGAATTAAAATGTGCAGCCAGATTCTCTCTCTGTACTTTGGCTCCAACAATAGCTAGATGAAGTTGTGAGCCATCCAAGTATTTCAATCACTAATACAGTCTAATAATTTATCCGTGGAGCTAAAATCCTCTGGTGACACAGACATGTAAAGTTGTGTATTGTCTGCATAGCAGTGAAAATCAATGCCGTGTTTTCTGATAATGCTGCCAAAGGGTAACAAATATTAACTGAACAGTACCGGACCCAAAATCAAACCTTGTGGAATTCAAGTCCCACTCCATCTATTTTATAACCTTTCCTGTTGAAAAACGATATTACAAGTGTAAATACAGTAAAGTACACACACTTACGGGTCCCAAAACTATTTATTCAGAAAAAGTGTTTTTTTTAGACACAATTGCGAAATTCAAGGGTTTGACAATTCAAGGAGTTGGTCTGATGGTGCACTCTGACATCATCAGCCTCCCTACCTGCTTGCTGGAACAATAGAGGTACAATAGAGGTACAATAGAGGAAAGCGCTCCCCCACCCCCACCTGTGCTATGTCAGAGGACACCTTGACCGCCTATTGAGATGTGCCTTTTGATAAACTCATTTATCACCTGATTTACTTTTCAGCTTTTTAAGATAACTAAATGGGGTCCAATACTGAGCTTCTGCTGTATGAGAACCAAGAGTTCAGAGGTCTGAATGAAAATGGATACCTGACTTCATAAGATTAATGCCCATCGACTTCTGCATTAAACTTTAAAAGTTAGGTTGAAAGTCCCTGGCAAAAGTGAGTGAGTGAAGATCCTTTCACTGTATCAGACAGTATAATGGTTTGAATGATATTACAATTTCAAAGTTAATATAATTTCTGTGTCTGGAGTGTGTCTGTCTTCTTTTGCCAATGCAAGGTTCTCTAAATGCTTTCTCAATGTTGAGAGAACATTAGCATGTCCTATGCTTTTGGACCACATGACCAGACTAGGAAAAAATTCTGAGGCCCTAGTTATGCAATAGCCTGCTAGGGACTAGAGTTCTTCCTGGCCGGATCATGTAGATAGGAAAAACTCAAGCAAAATGGTTCCCTAGGGCTCACTCTCTCAGATCCCGAACAGGAAGTTAAAATAGCCTGTGGTTAAACGGGCTACGCATAACATAACATTCTATGGCACAAATGTCCCTGAGTGACTTCACATTGATGTTTCTAATTGTATGTTTTGTCCCAGCATGGCTGTAGGAGATACGTTTCAACTAGTCTGTACAGACGGCAGGTAGCCTAGTGGTTAGAGCGTTGGGCCAGTAACCGAAAGGTTGGTGGATTGAATCCCTGAGCTGACAAGGTAAAAATCTGTCGTTCTGCCCCTGAACAAGGCAGTTAACCCACTGTTCCCAGGCTGTCATTGTAAATAAGAATTTGTTCTTAACTAACTTGCCAGTTAAATAAAGGTACAATAAAAAAGACATGAAACACTCATCAGTTTCAATTGCAATCAATGGTAGCTGGGCAGGAAGTCAATCCCTAACACACACTGTTCCCAGCAATGCACAGCACTAACTGTAACTGTGGTAGCTAATGCTGTGGTGATATATTTTCAACAAGGCTATCAGTGTAACAGATGATAACAGATGATACTGTATCATACACTCTGCGGCCAGTTTATTAGGTACACCCATATAATTCCTGGTCAGACTCCCCTTTGCCTCCAAAACAGCCTGAATTCTTTGGGGTGTGGGAACATTGCTCAATTGGATATCAAGGGACGTATCGTGTGCCAGAAAAATATTACACCACCGCCAGCAGCCTGTACCGTTGACACCAGGCAGGATGGGGCCATGGACTCACGCTGCTTACACCAATCCTGACTCTGACATCAGCATGACGCAACAGGAACTGGGATTCTTTGGACCAGGCAATGTTTTTCCATTCTTAAAATTGTCCAGTGTTGGTGATCGGGTGCCCGATGGAAACGTTTCTTCTTGTGACAAGGATAAACGAGTTGTGTGTTCTGAGGTGCCGTTCTGCACACCACTGTTGTACTGCACTGTTGTTATTTGTCTGTTTGTGGCCCGCCTGTTAGCTTGCACGATTATTACCCTTCTCCTTCGACCTCTCATCAACAATCTGTTTCCACCCACAGGACTGAGTGGATGTTTTTAGTTTGTTGCACCATTCTCAGTAAGCTCTGGACACTGTCGTGCGTGAAAAGCCCAGGAGGGCGACCGTCTCTGAGATACTGGAACTGGCGCGCCCGGCACCGATGATTATATCACACTCAAAGTCGCTTAGGTCACTGGTTTTGCCCATTCTAACGTTCAGTTGATCAGTAACTTAATGCCTCGATGCCTGCCTGCGTGCTTTATATAGCAAGCCACAGCAACGTGACTCACCTTCTGTAGGAGCGAACCATTTTCATGAACGGGGTGCTGTACCTAATAAACTGTCCACTTAGTGTATGTTGTTTACTGTTAGAGGCAATCAAGTCTTCCCACCACTATATGTACAATCAGAATCACCTTTATTATACAGACAGAATATACAGCCAGAATATATAACTAGAATATACTGAAAGAATATATAGACTGGATATACAGACAGAATATATAACCAGGATATGTAGACAGAATATGTAGACAGAATATATAGACAGAATATATAGACAGAATATATAGACTGGATATACAGACAGAATATATAACCAGGATATGTAGACAGAATATATAACCAGAATATACAGACAGAATATACAGACAGAATATATAAACAGAATATACAGACAGAATATATAAACAGAATATATAGACAGAATATATAGACATAATATACAGACAGAATATATAACCAGGATATGTAGACAGAATATATAACCAGAATATATAGACAGAATATACAGACAGAATATATAACCAGAATATATAACTAGAATATACAGACAGAATATACAGACAGAATGAACAGACAGAATATACATATAGAATATAATGGAATTTACACATAATCCACATACGGTATGAATGTGTCACTAAATAGTGCACTCATTTGGACCAGGACCCATATGGCTGTGGTCAAAAGTAGTGCACTATATAGGGAATAGGGTGCCATAGGGCTCTGGTCAAAAGTAGTGCACTATATAGGGAATAGGGTGCCATAGGGCTCTGGTCAAAAGTAGTGCACTATATAGGGAATAGGGTGCTGTTTGGGACTCACTATGGTCTCTGTAATATGCAGTCCTCTCCCAGGTCCAAGCGTCAGTAACACAAGCACAGAACCTGAGATCACTGCCAGTTCTTAGATCAATACTGTTAATGAGGGGAAATGACGGGTCACAGAATGGACCCTTCCCTGTTAGCCATCTGTTAGCGCCATAGCTGCTGACACAGGCCTACCCATGATTTGTAGTGATACAGTATTTCATTAGAGAGGGAGAGAGAGAGACGACACTGTATGGAGGTTTTCCCACTGGTCCTAGACCAGTTGTGGCTGAGTTATGAATCAGGCGTCATCTCCCTGTGGCATTCTGAGTACCCCCCTCTACATCTGATTTAGGATCAGGCGATAAACGTGTTTCACTGAAAGACATGGAAAAGATGGATGGAGAAAGAAAAGGCTGATGCATGCAGGGTGTGTGTGACTGTGTGTGTGGCGGTGATATATGTCTGGTGTTAGTCATGTGATGGAAACAGTTACTGTCCATTCTCCCATGCTGTGTTTACGGGTTATTCTAGGTACCCCACACTCAACTGATGGGCCGCGGACCTAAAGCGGGTTCAATATGGACCGCAGGTCCTCCCCCCCCCTTTTTTAAAAACTTGGCTGGGCTTCAACCCCTGGTATCATATAAACACACATAAACATGAGACAATGAGTAGAATTGCAGGATATTTGCATTAAAACAGAAAAGAAATCTCTGCCCAATGCAAAATGTGCCACCTAGGACATTTGTTTGACCGGACCTTCTCAAATGGTACTTGAGTACCCCTGGCCTAGGTTATACAAGAGGTATCTCAATGTAACACTTCTATCTATTGATGTCTATGGAAGAGGTATCTCAATGTAACACTTCTATCTATTGGTGTCTATGGAAGAGATATTTCAATGCCATCTATTGGTGCCTATGGAAGAGGTATTTCAATGTAACACTTCTATCTATTGATGTCTATGGAAGAGGTATCTCAATGTATTACTGCCATCTATTGGTGTCTATGGAAGAGATATTTCAATGCCATCTATTGGTGTCTATGGAAGAGGTATTTCAATGTAACACTGCCATCTATTGATGTCTATGGAAGAGGTATTTCAATGTAACACTTCTATCTATTAATGTCTATGGAAGAGGTATTTCAATGTATTACTGCCATCTATTGGTGGCTATGGAAGAGGTATTTCAATGTAACACTGCCATCTATTGGTGGCTATGGAAGAGGTATTTTAATGTAACACTTCCATCTATTAATGTCTATGGAAGAGGTATTTCAATGTATTACTGCCATCTATTGGTGTCTATGAAAGAGGTATTTTAATGCCATCTATTGGTGTCTATGGAAGAGGTATTTCAATGTAACACTTCTATCTATTGGTGTCTATGAAAGAGGTATTTCAATGTATTACTGCCATCTATTGGTGGCTATGGAAGGGTATTTCAATGTAATACTGCCACAGATACTAACAGATATATACTGTATTAGACAGCTGTAGATACTAACGGATATATACTGTATTAGACAGCTGTAAACACTAACAGATATATACTGTATTAGACAGCTGTAGATACTAACGGATATATACTGTATTAGACAGCTGTACACACTAACGGATATATACTGTATTAGACAGCTGTAAACACTAACAGATATATACTGTATTAGACAGCTGTAAACACTAACAGATATATACTGTATTAGACAGCTGTAGATACTAACGGATATATACTGTATTAGACAGCTGTAAACACTAACAGATATATACTGTATTAGACAGCTGTAAACACTAACAGATATATACTGTATTAGACAGTTGTAAACACTAACAGATATATACTGTATTAGACAGTTGTAAACACTAACAGATATATACTGTATATAAACACTACAGATATATACTGTATTAGACAGCTGTAAACACTAACAGATATATACTGTATTAGACAGTTGTAAACACTAACAGATATATACTGTATTAGACAGCTGTAAACACTAACAGATATATACTAACAGATAGATTAGACAGCTGTAAACACTAACAGATATATACTAACAGATAGACAGCTGTAAACACTAACAGATATATACTGTATTAGACAGCTGTAAACACTAACAGATATATACTAACAGATAGATTAGACAGCTGTAAACACTAACAGATATATACTGTATTAGACAGCTGTAAACACTAACAGATATATACTGTATTAGACAGTTGTAAACACTAACAGATATATACTAACAGATAGATTAGACAGCTGTAAACACTAACAGATATATACTGTATTAGACAGCTGTAAACACTAATAGATATATAACAGATAGATTAGACAGTTGTAAACACTAACAGATATATACTGTATTAGACAGCTGTAAACACTAACAGATATATACTGTATTAGACAGTTGTAGATATATACTAGATTAGACAGCTGTAAACACTAACAGATATATACTGTATTAGACAGTTGTAAACACTAACAGATATATACTGTATAGACAGTTAGACAGATATATACTGTAAGCACTAACAGATATATACTGTATTAGACAGCTGTAAGCACTAACAGATATATACTGTATTAGACAGTTGTAAACACTAACAGATATATACTGTATTAGACAGCTGTAAGCACTAACAGATATATACTGTATTAGACAGTTGTAAACACTAACAGATATATACTGTATTAGACAGTTGTAAACACTAACAGATATATACTGTATTAGACAGCTGTAAACACTAACAGATATATACTGTAAACACTAACAGATATATACTGTATTAGACAGCTGTAAGCACTAACTGATATATACTGTATTAGACAGCTGTAAGCACTAACTGATATATACTAACAGATAGATTAGACAGCTGTAAACACTAACAGATACATACTGTATTAGACAGTTGTAAACACTAACTGATATATACTGTATTAGACAGCTGTAAACACTAACAGATAGATTAGACAGCTGTAAACACTAACTGATATATACTGTATTAGACAGCTGTAAGCACTAACAGATATATACTGTATTAGACAGCTGTAAACACTAACTGATATATACTGTATTAGACAGCTGTAAACACTAACAGATATATACTGTATTAGACAGTTGTAAACACTAACAGATATATACTGTATTAGACAGTTGTAAACACTAACAGATATATACTGTATTAGACAGTTGTAAACACTAACAGATATATACTGTATTAGACAGCTGTAAACACTAACAGATATATACTAACAGATAGATTAGACAGATATGTAAAGACAGCTAACAGATATATACTGTATTAGACAGCTGTAAACACTAACAGATAGATTAGACAGCTGTAAACACTAACTGATATATACTGTATTAGACAGTTGTAAACACTAACTGATATATACTGTATTAGACAGCTGTAAGCACTAACAGATATATACTGTATTAGACAGCTTTAGACAGTTGTAAACACTAACAGATACTGTATTAGACAGCTAACTGATATATACTGTAGACAGCTGTAAACACTAACAGATATATACTGTATTAGACAGTTGTAAACACTAACAGATATATACTGTATTAGACAGCTGTAAACACTAGTAGATATATACTGTATTAGACAGCTGTAAGCACTAACAGATATATACTGTATTAGACAGTTGTAAACACTAACAGATATATACTGTATTAGACAGCTGTAAACACTAACAGATATATACTGTATTAGACAGTTGTAAACACTAACAGATATATACTAACAGATAGATTAGACAGCTGTAAACACTAACAGATATATACTGTATTAGACAGCTGTAAACACTAATAGATATATACTAACAGATAGATTAGACAGCTGTAAACACTAACAGATATATACTGTATTAGACAGCTGTAAGCACTAACAGATATATACTGTATTAGACAGTTGTAAACACTAACAGATATATACTGTATTAGACAGCTGTAAGCACTAACAGATATATACTGTATTAGACAGCTGTAAGCACTAACAGATATATACTGTATTAGACAGTTGTAAACACTAACAGATATATACTGTATTAGACAGTTGTAAACACTAACAGATATATACTGTATTAGACAGCTGTAAACACTAACAGATATATACTGTATTAGACAGTTGTAAACACTAACAGATATATACTGTATTAGACAGCTGTAAGCACTAACAGATATATACTGTATTAGACAGTTGTAAACACTAACAGATATATACTGTATTAGACAGCTGTAAGCACTAACAGATAGATTAGACAGCTGTAAACACTAACTGATATATACTGTATTAGACAGTTGTAAACACTAACTGATATATACTGTATTAGACAGCTGTAAGTAACAGATATACTGTATTAGACAGCAGATATATATATACTGTATTAGACAGTTGTAAACACTAACAGATATATACTGTATTAGACAGCTATAACAGATATATACTGTATTAGACAGTTGTAAACACTAACAGATATATACTGTATTAGACAGTTGTAAACACTAACAGATATATACTAACAGATAGATTAGACAGTTGTAAACACTAACAGATATATACTGTATTAGACAGCTGTAAGCACTAACTGATATATACTGTATTAGACAGCTGTAAACACTAATAGATAGATTAGACAGCTGTAAACACTAACTGATATATACTGTATTAGACAGTTGTAAACACTAACTGATATATACTGTATTAGACAGCTGTAAGCACTAACAGATATATACTGTATTAGACAGCTGTAAGCACTAACAGATATATACTGTATTAGACAGTTGTAAACACTAACAGATATATACTGTATTAGACAGCTATAACTGATATATACTGTATTAGACAGCTGTAAGCACTAACAGATAGATTAGACAGCTGTAAACACTAACTGATATATACTGTATTAGACAGTTGTAAACACTAACTGATATATACTGTATTAGACAGTTGTAAACACTAACTGATATACTGTATTAGACAGTTGTAAACACTAACAGATATATACTGTATTAGACAGTTGTAAACACTAACAGATATATACTGTATTAGACAGTTGTAAACACTAACAGATATATACTGTATTAGACAGCTGTAAACACTAACAGATATATACTAACAGATAGATTAGACAGTTGTAAACACTAACAGATATATACTGTATTAGACAGCTGTAAGCACTAACTGATATATACTGTATTAGACAGCTGTAAACACTAACAGATAGATTAGACAGCTGTAAACACTAACTGATATATACTGTATTAGACAGTTGTAAACACTAACTGATATATACTGTATTAGACAGCTGTAAGCACTAACAGATATATACTGTATTAGACAGCTGTAAGCACTAACAGATATATACTGTATTAGACAGTTGTAAACACTAACAGATATATACTGTATTAGACAGCTGTAAGCACTAACTGATATATACTGTATTAGACAGCTGTAAACACTAACAGATATATACTGTATTAGACAGTTGTAAACACTAACAGATATATACTGTATTAGACAGCTGTAAACACTAGTAGATATATACTGTATTAGACAGCTGTAAGCACTAACAGATATATACTGTATTAGACAGTTGTAAACACTAACAGATATATACTGTATTAGACAGCTGTAAACACTAACAGATATATACTGTATTAGACAGTTGTAAACACTAACAGATATATACTAACAGATAGATTAGACAGCTGTAAACACTAACAGATATATACTGTATTAGACAGCTGTAAACACTAATAGATATATACTAACAGATAGATTAGACAGCTGTAAACACTAACAGATATATACTGTATTAGACAGCTGTAAGCACTAACAGATATATACTGTATTAGACAGTTGTAAACACTAACAGATATATACTGTATTAGACAGCTGTAAGCACTAACAGATATATACTGTATTAGACAGCTGTAAGCACTAACAGATATATACTGTATTAGACAGTTGTAAACACTAACAGATATATACTGTATTAGACAGTTGTAAACACTAACAGATATATACTGTATTAGACAGCTGTAAGCACTAACAGATATATACTGTATTAGACAGCTGTAAGCACTAACAGATATATACTGTATTAGACAGTTGTAAACACTAACAGATATATACTGTATTAGACAGCTGTAAGCACTAACAGATATATACTGTATTAGACAGTTGTAAACACTAACAGATATATACTGTATTAGACAGTTGTAAACACTAACAGATATATACTAACAGATAGATTAGACAGTTGTAAACACTAACAGATATATACTGTATTAGACAGCTGTAAGCACTAACTGATATATACTGTATTAGACAGCTGTAAACACTAATAGATAGATTAGACAGCTGTAAACACTAACTGATATATACTGTATTAGACAGCTGTAAACACTAATAGATAGATTAGACAGCTGTAAGCACTAACAGATATATACTGTATTAGACAGCTGTAAGCACTAACAGATATATACTGTATTAGACAGTTGTAAACACTAACAGATATATACTGTATTAGACAGCTGTAAGCACTAACTGATATATACTGTATTAGACAGCTGTAAGCACTAACAGATAGATTAGACAGCTGTAAACACTAACTGATATATACTGTATTAGACAGTTGTAAACACTAACTGATATATACTGTATTAGACAGTTGTAAACACTAACAGATATATACTGTATTAGACAGTTGTAAACACTAACAGATATATACTGTATTAGACAGTTGTAAACACTAACTGATATATACTGTATTAGACAGTTGTAAACACTAACTGATATATACTGTATTAGACAGTTGTAAACACTAACTGATATACTGTATTAGACAGTTGTAAACACTAACAGATACATACTGTATTAGACAGTTGTAAACACTAACAGATATATACTGTATTAGACAGCTGTAAACACTAACAGATATATACTGTATTAGACAGCTGTAAACACTAACAGATATATACTGTATTAGACAGTTGTAAACACTAACAGATATATACTGTATTAGACAGTTGTAGATACTACAGTAATTACTGCATCCTTCCTTGATACTGTAACTTCCTTAGAGAAATTGCTTATCTGACATTACTGGGATGGATGGTGTTACTTTCAGATATGCAACGGCTGTGTTTGATCACTGATTACTTCACAGAATGGAGGGAAGAAGGAACGGTTTAAAAGTCTCCAAACATTGTCTTAGATCCATCATGTGTGTTTGCCACATCGATTGCCCTTAATATATCTCCTCCGATTTATTCTGCTGTAGTGAAGTTGCCCTTGGAAATGAGACCTTCTCACAGATGTGTGTGCAAACCCTCTGTTATGTATTGCTAGCACTATCCATAACTAATACCATAATGAACAGCCTCACAGGGATTCTGATGACTGAGGGAACCTTGCAGAAACAATGTAGCTTCATTATGCCATGCTTTGACAGTTATCGGAAGTATGAAGTTATGGATCATTTGGCTAGATTATGCGAAACAGGGATACTAATGGATTCCTTTGAACCAATCAAATATGTGCTCTTTAATCACTTCCTCTTGCTCTTTTCCTGCGCAGTAGACCTGATTAATCAATGACCCAGTACTCATCTCCAGTCTGGCTGGCAGTAAACAGCAGCAGAAGGCCCTCAGCATGTCATAAATGATTGATGCTGTCTGAAGTCTTAATGACCTATGAGGCGGGTCACGCTAACAACCCGTCATGACCAATGAGGCGGGTCACACTAACGACCCCCATTTATCCTTTATGAGCAGCAGGGATGATGCGGTGTGTGTGTGTGTGTGTGTGTGTGTGTGTGTGTGTGTGTGTGTGTGTGTGTGTGTGTGTGTGCGTGTGTGTATAAACAAACATAATTATTCAACTCTAAAGGGCATCCAAGAAGAAACCCAGGGGAAGACTGTGGTTGGACGTGCACGGCAATGAACTTTATTGAGACATGCAGTCGATCTTAGGCCTGTATTCAATATAAAAATACTGACTGTAATAGAGTTTTGGTAGAATGTGGGTGATACCATTGTTGTTTTGGTAGAATGTGGGTGATACCATTGTTGTTATGGTAGAATGTGGGTGATACCATTGTTGTTTTGGTAGAATGTGGGTGATACCATTGTTGTTTTGGTAGAATGTGGGTGATACCATTGTTGTTTTGGTAGAATGTGGGTAATACCATTGTTGTTTTGGTAGAATGTGGGTGATACCATTGTTGTTTTGGTAGAATGTGGGTGATACCATTGTTGTTTTGGTAGAATGTGGTTGATGCTGTTATCCAGAAAAATACAGTGTGTAAATACAGTGTGTTAATACAGGGTGTAAATACAGTGTGTAAATACAGTGTGTAAATACAGTGCCCAACTCGTCTATATACCTTGTGCCAGCCAATGCCAATACTGAGGGCTTGAGTAAGCTCACATTTCAGGTCTGCAGTGAAGGTTAGTTCTCACCTGTCCCTTTTCCAGAGGTCTGTCCAGGACAGACTCTGACAGACAGAAAGCTGTGGTCTAGAGACCCTTTGATATCATATGGACCAAGGTTATGGGCAAGAATAATGACATCACTGGTGTTGGGCCCATGCTCCAGGTAGAAGTTACTCTTTTAGGATCACAGTTGCCCCTAACCACAGACCTAGGATCAGATTACCCTATTCCCTAATCCTAACCTTAACTGTTATCCGTTTACTGGATGAAAAATGCTCAGGTTATCTTGTTCTGGAGGCAGCTCTGCAGAATGCTCACTAGCTAGCACAGCCACAAAGTCATAAAATCTGATTTTGAACCAAACCCTAGCCTTAAGTACACTTGTTTTCATAGGTTTTTACAATGCAGACAATTTTGACTTTGCAGCTGGCCGATCTAAGGGGAACTCGCTCAATTCTGCCTCTAGGAGTAATGCCAATAAACGTCAAACTGCGAAAACGCCGGATCCTGATATATAATAAACTGGGTGGTTCGAGCCCTGAATGCTGATTGGCTGACAGCCGTGATATATCAGACCGTATACCACGGGAATGACAAAACACTTATTTGTACTGCTCTAATTACGTTGGAAACAAGTTTATAATAGCAATAAGGCACCTCAAGAGGTTTATGATACATGGCCAATATGCCACGGATAAGGGCTGTATGCAGACACTCCGCGTTGTGTCGTGACTAAGAACAGCCCTTAGCTGTGGTATATTGGCCATATACCACACCTCCTCGGGCCTTATTGATTATTCTGCACACTCTGCCTGTGTCTCAAATGGCACCCTATCTCCTTTCAAATGCAGTCAAAAGTAGTGCACTATATAGGAAATAGGGTGCTATTTGGGATGTTCCCTCTGTGTATTGACTGTTTGGTCCATTCATAACAGGGATCATCAACTAGATTCAGCCGTGGAGCAATTTTTTCAATGAGCGGGTGGATGGTCAGGGGGCTGGAACATAATTACAAATCATTTGTAGACTACAAATTGACAGCAAGAAGTACAATTGGCCCAGCGTCGTCCGGCTTTGGCCAGGGTAGGTCGTCATTGTAAATTAGAATTTGTTCTTAACTGACTTGCCTAGTTAAATAAAAAATAAATAAAAAATGTATTAATAGGCGTGGCTTTCCAATAAAGCAATGTAGAGGAAAAACCAGTAGAGGGCGCAATGCACACACCAGACCAGGAGGTGTGTGACCAGTGCACATGCCGACAGACCAGCTCTGCTTGAATATTGACCAGGATTATAAGGGAGAGATGTATTCGGCACCAATAAGGAGTTTGATTATTGTGCTAATCCAGTATAAATAGATAACTGATATTGTGTCGTGAATTATGTATCAAGCCGTTATAAATTCCCATCAAGTTTTTGTTCAAATTCATGTCACCATCTTTGTGTTCATAAAGGCTTTCAGAGGGAAGGTCAATGTATCCGTAAGTGTGTTGCCTGTGTGGGTTTTGTCTGGGTCATTAGTCGCTGGTCTGCAGCTGCTCTCTCTCTCTGTCTCTCTATCTCTCTCTCTCTCTCTCTCTCTATCTCTGTCTCTGTCTCTGTCTCTGTCTCTGTCTCTCTCTCTCTCTCTCTCTCCATCTCTCTCTCTCTTGGTCTCTCTCTCTCTCTCTCTGTCTCTCTGTCTCTCTGTCTATCTCTCTCTCTCTCTCTCTCTCTCTCTCTCTCTCTCTCTCTGTCTCCCAAATCAGTTTAGAAGAAACACAAACAAGGATCTGGTATTATTGTGAAGGGGAGCCGAATGGAGGGCTAGGGATGGGCATGTGGCACTGATGCATGCATGGCGGTGCCATGGTGCCATAATGTCTAGAGAAACAAACCATATTGTAATGGATGGGCATGGGTAAATGTAAAGATAAACAAATACTATTAAATAAGAGAGAGGGAGAGAAGGAAATGAGAACAAGAAAACAAGTGAGAGGGAGAGAGAGAACAAGGGAATGAAAACAAGAAACACATTTATTTTTCACACCTAGTGTTGCTGTATTTTCTCTATAATAACCTTAGCAGTTATATTTTCCCTATAATAAACGTAGCAGTTATATTTTCTCTATAATAAACATAGCAGTTATATTTTCTCTATAATAACCTTAGCAGTTATATTTTCTCTATAATAAACATAGCAGTTATATTTTCTCTATAATAAACATAGCAGTTATATTTTCTCTATAATAAACATAGCAGTTATATTTTCTCTATAATAAACATAGCAGTTATATTTTCTCTATAATAAACATAGCAGTTATATTTTCTCTATAATAAACATAGCAGTTATATTTTCTCTATAATAAACATAGCAGTTATATTTTCTCTTAAGGCATAAAATCAGAATGCTTTATTTCTTGAAAAAAGAAAGTCACTACGTTTCAGTGAGGAATGTTTTTATGCATCCTCCATGCTCCCTCTCCCCCTTTGTCCCTCCCCTTTTTCTAGTCTCCTCACTGTAGAGTACCACAGTAGAAGTCATAATACCCATAAAACCTAGCGGTCAAACAAGGAAATTGTTCCAATCTTTTTTCCAAGCAAGTGACCACACCCTAACTGTAAAGCCTACCCTCTGGTGGATTTGTGATGAAACTTTCTGTTTCCTCGCTCCAGAAATTTAAATATCGATCTCACCATCCCTCCATTGTCTGATTGGTGGAAACCAGGAGTCTTGTTTGAGCTAATTTAAATAACGAGTTAATTAGTGCTATTTCTAAAATAGCTGGAGTAATTTCACGACTGAACACTGCAGCTATAAAAAGGGAAAAGGCTATTTCTCATCGTCATGTGTCTAGTTTTTGTCATCTTTCTGTCAGAGCGAATGAGAGCTGCTGTGATTTCAGATAGGAAGTGAAGCACTTGATAGATTGTTAGAGAGAGATTTGACTGTCTGAAAGAAATATACCTTTTCTATCCACTCCAGCAATGGTCTTATACCATCAATGCATTTCTCTTGTTTCTGAAAAGGGTGTGGCTTTTTATTTTACAGCATGCGTGCACACACACACACACACACACACACACACACACACACACACACACACACACACACACACACACACACACACACACACACACACTCCAACAGAATGAGCGACAGCCATACTCTGAGGGTCGATTCATCTCTTAGTCTTTTATCCACTGGAGGAAAATCACTTCAGACACCTCTCCACCTCTCCACCCCTCCACCTCTCCACCTCTCCACCTCTCCACCCCTCCACCTCTCCACCTCTCCACCTCTCCACCCCTCCACCTCTCCACCCCTCCACCTCTCCACCCCTTCACCCCTTCACCTCTCCACCTCTCCACCTCTCCACCCTCTCACCCCTCTCACCTCTCCACCTCTCCACCCTCCACTCTCCACCTCTCCACCTCTCCACCCCTCCACCTCTCCACCCCTCCACCTCTCCACCTCTCCACCCCTCCACCTCTCCACCCCTCCACCCTCCACCTCTCCACCTCTCCACCCCTCCACCTCTCCACCCCTTCACCTCTCCACCCCTCCACCTCTCCACCTCTCCACCCCTCCACCTCTCCACCCCTCCACCTCTCCACCCCTCCACCTCTCCACCCCTCCACCTCACCTCTCCACCCTCCACCTCTCCACCCCTCCACCCCTCCACCCCTCCACCTCTCCACCCCTCCACCTCTCCACCTCTCCACCCCTCCACCTCTCCCTCTCCACCCCTCCACCCCCACCTCCACCTCTCCACCTCTCCACCCCTCCACCTCTCCACCCCTTCACCTCTCCACCCCTCCACCTCTCCACCCCTCCACCTCTCCACCCCTCCACCTCTCCACCTCTCCACCCCTCCACCTCTCCACCCCTCCACCTCTCCACCCCTCCACCTCTCCACCTCTCCACCCCTCCACCCCTTCACCTCTCCACCTCTCCACCTCTCCACCCCTCCACCTCTCCACCCCTCCACCCCTCCACCTCTCCACCCCTTCCACCTCTCCACCTCTCCACTCCTCCACCTCTCCACCCCTTCACCTCTCCACCCCTCCACCCCTTCACCTCTCCACCCCTCCACCCCTTCACCTCTCCACCCCTCCACCCCTTCACCTCTCCACCCCTTCACCTCTCCACCCCTCCACCCCTTCACCCCTTCTCCCTCCACCCCTCCACCCTCCACCTCTCCACCCCTCCACCTCTCCACCCCTTCACCCCTTCACCTCTCCACCTCTCCACCTCTCCACCTCTCCACCCCTCCACCTCTCCACCCCTCCACCCCTCCACCCCTCCAACTCTCCACCTCTCCACCTCTCCACCCCTCCACCTCTCCACCCCTCCACCTCTCCACCTCTCCACCCCTCCACCTCCCACCCCTCCACCCTCCCACCTCTCCACCTCTCCACCCCTCCACCTCTCCACCCCTTCACCTCTCCACCCCTCCACCTCTCCACCTCTCACCCCTCCACCTCTCCACCCCCTCCACCTCTCCACCCCTCCACCTCTCCACCCCTCCACCTCTCCACCTCTCCACCCCTCCACCTCTCCACCCCTCCACCCTCCACCCCTCCACCTCTCCACCCCTCCACCTCTCCACCTCTCCACCCTCCACCTCTCTACCTCTCCACCCCTCCACCCCTCCACCTCTCCACCTCTCCACCTCTCCACCCTCCACCTCTCCACCCCTTCACCTCTCCACCCCTCCACCTTCCACCCCTCCACCTCTCCACCCCTCCACCCTCCACCTCTCCACCCCTCCACCTCTCCACCCTCCACCTCTCCACCCTCCACCTCTCCACCTCTCCACCCCTCCACCCCTTCACCTCTCCACCTCTCCACCTCTCCACCCCTCCACCTCTCCACCCCTCCACCCCTCCACCTCTCCACCCCTTCACCTCTCCACCTCTCCACTCCTCCACCTCTCCACCCCTTCACCTCTCCACCCCTCCACCCCTTCACCTCTCCACCCCTCCACCCCTTCACCTCTCCACCCCTCCACCCCTCACCTCTCCACCCCTTCACCTCTCCACCTCTCCACCCCTTCACCCCTTCACCCCTCCACCACTCCACCCCTTCACCTCTCCACCCCTTCACCTCTCCACCCCTTCACCTCTCCACCCCTCCACCTCTCCACCCCTTCACCTCTCCACCCCTCCACCCCTTCACCTCTCCACCCCACCCCTTCACCTCTCCACCCCTCACCCCTTCACCCCTCCACCTCCCACCTCCACCTCCCACCCCTTCACCCCTTCACCTCTCCACCCCTCCACCCCTTCACCCTCCACCCCTTCACCTCTCCACCTCTCCACCCCTCCACCTCTCCACCCCTTCACCTCTCCACCTCTCCACCCCTTCACCCCTTCACCTCTCCACCCCTTCACCCCTTCACCTCTCCGCCCTCCACCTCTCCACCCCTCCACCTCTCCACCCCTTCACCTCTCCACCCCTCCACCTCTCCACCCCCCCCTTCACCTCTCCACCCCTTCACCCCTCCACCTCTCCACCTCTCCACCCCTTCACCTCTCCACCCCTCCACCCCTTCACCTCTCCACCCCTTCACCTCTCCACCCCTCCACCCCTTCACCTCTCCACCCCCACCCCTTCACCTCTCCACCCCTTCACCTCTCCACCCTCCACCTCTCCACCCCTCCACCCTCCACCCTCCACCTCTCCACCCCTTCACCTCTCCACCCCTCCACCCCTTCACCTCTCCACCCCTTCACCTCTCCACCCCTCCACCCCTTCACCTCTCCACCCCTTCACCTCTCCACCTCTTCACCTCTCACCCCCTTCACCTCTCCACCCCTTCACCCCTCCACCTCTCCACCTCTCCACCCCTTCACCTCTCCACCCCTTCACCCCTTCACCTCTCCACCCCTTCACCTCTCCACCCCTCCACCCCTTCACCTCTCCACCCCTCCCCCTCTCCACCCCTCCACCCCTCCCCTCTCCACCCCTCCACCTCTCCACCCCTTCACCTCTCCACCTCTCCACCCCTCCACCCCTTCACCTCTCCACCCCTCCACCCTCCACCTCTCCACCCCTTCACCTCTCCACCCCTCCACCCCTTCACCTCCCTCCACCCCTTCACCTCTCCACCCCTCCACCCCTTCACCTCTCCACCTCTCCACCCCTTCACCTCTCCACCCCTTCACCTCTCCACCCCTCCACCTCTCCACCCCCACCCCTCCACCCCTCCACCTCTCCACCCCTTCACCTCTCCACCCCTCCACCCCTTCACCTCTCCACCCCTTCACCTCTCCACCCCTCCACCCCCTTCACCTCTCCACCCCTTCACCTCTCCACCTCTTCACCTCTCCACCCCTTCACCTCTCCACCCCTCCACCCCTTCACCCCTTCACCCCTTCACCTCTCCACCTCTCCACCCCTCCACCCCTTCACCTCTCCACCTCTCCACCCCTTCACCTCTCCACTCCTCCACCCCTTCACCTCTCACCCCTTCACCTCTCCACCCCTTCACCTCTCCACCCCTCCACCTCTCCACCCCTCCACCCCTCCACCCCTCCACCTCTCCACCCCTTCACCTCTCCACCCCTCCACCCCTTCACCTCTCCACCCCTTCACCTCTCCACCCCTCCACCCCTTCACCTCTCCACCCCTCCACCCCTTCACCTCTCCACGCTCTCCACCCCTTCACCTCTCCACCTCTCCACCTCTTCACCTCTCCACCACCTCTCCACCCCTCCACCCCTTCACCCCTTCACCTCCTCCACCTCTCCACCCCTCCACCCCTCCACCCCTTCACCTCTCCATCTCTCCACCCCTCCACCCTCCACCCCTCCACCTCTCCACCTCTCCACCCCTTCACCTCTCCACCCCTTCACCCCTTCACCTCTCCACCCCTCCACCCCTTCACCCCTCCACCTCTCCACCTCTCCACCTCTCCACCCCTTCACCTCTCCACCCCTTCACCCCTTCACCTCTCCACCCCTCCACCCCTTCACCTCTCCACCCCTCCACCCCTCCACCCCTCCACCTCTCCACCCCTTCACCCTTCACCTCTCCACCCCTTCACCTCTCCACCCCTTCACCCCTTCACCTCTCCACCTCTCCACCCCTCCACCTCTCCACCCTCCACCTCTCCACCCCTTCACCTCTCCACCCCTCCACCCCTCCACCCCTTCACCTCTCCACCCCTCCACCCCTTCACCTCTCCACCCCTCCACCCCTTCACCCTCCACCCCTCCACCCCTTCACCTCTCCACCCCTCCACCCCTTCACCCCTCCACCCCTCCACCCCTTCACCTCTCCACCCCTTCACCCCTTCACCTCTCCACCTCTCCACCCCTCCACCTCTCCACCCCTCCACCTCTCCACCCCTTCACCTCTCCACCCCTCCACCCCTCCACCCCTTCACCTCTCCACCCCTCCACCCCTTCACCTCTCCACCCCTCCACCCCTCCACCCTCCACCCCTCCACCCCTCCACCTCTCCACCCCTTCACCTCTCCACCCCTTCACCCCTTCACCTCTCCACCCCCACCCCTCCACCCCTTCACCTCTCCACCCCCCTCTCCACCCCTCCACCTCTCCACCCCTTCACCTCTCCACCCCTCCACCCCTTCACCTCTCCACCCCTCCCTCTCCACCTCTCCACCCCTCCACCTCTCCACCCCTTCACCCCTTCACCTCTCCACCCCCTCCACCCTCCACCCCTTCACCTCTCCACCCCTCCACCCCTTCACCTCTCCACCCCTCCACCCCTTCACCTCTCCACCCCTCCACCCCTTCACCTCTCCACCCCTCCACCCCTTCACCTCTCCACCCCTCCACCTCTCCACCCCTTCACCTCTCCACCTCTCCACCTCTCCACCCCTCCACCCCTTCACCTCTCCACCCCTTCACCTCTCCACCCCTTCACCAGACACTCCACCTCTCCACCCCTCCACCCCTTCACCAGACACTCCACCCCTCCATCCCTCCATGACTACACCACCTCCTCCATGACTACACCAACACCTCCTCCATGACTACACCACCTCCTCCATCCCTCCATGACTACACCACCTCCTCCATGACTACACCACCTCCTCCATGACTACACAACCTCCTCCATCCCTCCATGACTACACCACCTCCTCCATGACTACACCACCCCCTCCATGACTACACCCCCTCCTCCATGACTACACCACCTCCTCCGTCCCTCCATGACTACACCACCTCCTCCATCACTCTACATAATGTGGTGTAGCCTTGTATTTGATCGGACCAGATAAATACCCCCTCCCTCCATCCATCCCCCTCTTATCTCTCACCCCTGCCCCCATCCAGAATCCCTCCAAACCGCACCCCCGTCTCTGTCCCCATCCAGAATCCCTCCAACCCCACCCCCCTCTCCAATATTGTCTCTTTAAAGAAAATATATCTCTACTAGTGAAAGCCCCAGTTGCTATGGTTATCCCACTTAGATTGCATTACTATAGCAACGTTGTTTCCCTGGGCCTAGGATAAAAGTTACCCAGCAGGTCTCCTAGGTAGTGAGACAGACACACAGCTCAGCACATGACCCGTAATACCACAATGTAATACCACTATATTGCTGTTTGGGTGTCCCAGCCATATCATTATCAACATTTGAGGAAATGATATGCTGTCATTTGGGAAGCCACAATAAGAAGATCTTGCTTGTTGAAGTGGTGTATAACACATTGCATTAAAGAGGAGACGTCAACATTGCATTAAAGAGGAGACGTCAACATTGCATTAAAGAGGAGACGTCAACATTGCATTAAAGAGGAGACGTCAACATTGCATTACTTTAAGAGGAGACGTCAACATTGCATTACTTTAAGAGGAGACGTTAACATTGCATTACTTTAAGAGGAGACGTTAACATTGCATTACTTTAAGAGGAGACGTTAACATTGCATTACTTTAAGAGGAGACGTCAACATTGCATTACTTTAAGAGGAGACGTTAACATTGCATTACTTTAAGAGGAGACGTCAACATTGCATTACTTTAAGAGGAGACGTTAACATTGCATTACTTTAAGAGGAGACGTCAACATTGCATTACTTTAAGAGGAGACGTTAACATTGCATTACTTTAAGAGGAGACGTTAACATTGCATTACTTTAAGAGGAGACGTTAACATTGCATTACTTTAAGAGGAGACGTTAACATTGCATTACTTTAAGAGGAGACGTTAACATTGCATTACTTTAAGAGGAGACGTTAACATTGCATTACTTTAAGAGGAGACGTTAACATTGCATTACTTTAAGAGGAGACGTTAACATTGCATTACTTTAAGAGGAGACGTTAACATTGCATTCACTGTCAATTCTAGCCGAGCCAACGCCCATATCCAGATCAACCCAAATCACTAAATATAGTGGCAAGAAACAGTATGTGAACCCTTTGGAATTATCTGGATTTCTGCATAAATTGGTCATAACATTTGATCTGGTCTTCATCTAAGTCACAACAATAGACAAACACAGTCTGCTTAAACTAATAACACACAAACAATTATAATTGTTCATGTCTTTATTGAACACACCGTGTAAACATGCACAGTGCAGGGTGGGAAAAGTATGTGAACCCTTGGATTTAATAACTGGTTGACCCTCCTTTGGCAGCGATAACCTCAACCAAACATTTTCTGGAGTTGCGGATCAGACCTGCACAATGATTAAGAGGAATTTTCTAAGATCTCTTTTGTTCGAGTCATGGTTCACATCAGGCAATGCTTCTTGTGAAAAGCAAACTCACATTTTGTGAGTGTTTTTTTATAGGGCAAAGCAGCTCTAACCAACATCTCCAATCTCCTTTGATTGGACAGGTCAACTGACTCCTGACTCCAATTAGCTTTTGGAGAAGTCATTGGCTTCAGGGTTTCACATACTTTTTCCAACCTACACTGTGAATGTTTACACGGTGTGTTCAATAAAGACATGAACAATTATAATTGTTTGTGTGTTATTAGTTTAAGCACACTGTGTTTGTCTATTGTTGTGACCTAGATGAAGATCAGATCAAATTTGATGACCAATTTATGCAGAAATCCAGGTAATTCCAAAGGGTTCTCATACTGTTTCTTGCCACTGTATATTGTATTACCATAAGTATTTCAGCCCTGTTTTACATGTATATCCTACTACCAGTCACTTTTCAGCCCTGACCTGTATATACAACCACTCCAGTACCCCTGCACATTGAATAAGGTATTGGTACTGACCTGTATATACAACCACTCCAGTACCCCTGCACATTGAATAAGGTACTGGTACTGACCTGTATATACAACCCCTCCAGTACCCCTGCACATTGAATAAGGTACTGGTACTGACCTGTATATACAACCACTCCAGTACCCCTGCACATTGAATAAGGTACTGGTACTGACCTGTATATACAACCACTCCAGTACCCCTGCACATTGAATAAGGTACTGGTACTGACCTGTATATACAACCCCTCCAGTACCCCTGCACATTGAATAAGGTACTGGTACTGACCTGTATATACAACCCCTCCAGTACCCCTGCACATTGAATAAGGTACTGGTACTGACCTGTATATACAACCACTCCAGTACCCCTGCACATTGAATAAGGTACTGGTACTGACCTATATATACAACCACTCCAGTACCCCTGCACATTGAATAAGGTACTGGTACTGACCTGTATATACAACCCCTCCAGTACCCCTGCACATTGAATAAGGTACTGACCTGTATAAACAACCCCTCCAGTACCCCTGGACATTGAATAAGGTACTGACCTGTATATACAACCACTCCAGTACCCCTGCACATTGAATAAGGTACTGGTACTGACCTGTATATACAACCACTCCAGTACCCCTGCACATTGAATAAGGTACTGGTACTGACCTATATATACAACCACTCCAGTACCCCTGCACATTGAATAAGGTACTGGTACTGACCTGTATATACAACCCCTCCAGTACCCCTGCACATTGAATAAGGTACTGACCTGTATAAACAACCCCTCCAGTACCCCTGGACATTGAATAAGGTACTGACCTGTATATACAACCACTCCAGTACCCCTGCACATTGAATAAGGTACTGACCTGTATATACAACCACTCCAGTACCCCTGGACATTGAATAAGGTACTGGTACTGACCTGTATATACAACCACTCCAGTACCCCTGCACATTGAATAAGGTACTGACCTGTATATACAACCACTCCAGTACCCCTGAACATTGAATAAGGTACTGGTACTGACCTGTATATACAACCACTCCAGTACCCCTGCACATTGAATAAGGTACTGACCTGTATATACAACCACTCCAGTACCCCTGCACATTGAATAAGGTACTGGTACTGACCTGTATATACAACCACTCCAGTACCCCTGCACATTGAGTAAGGTACTGGTACTGACCTGTATATACAACCACTCCAGTACCCCTGCACATTGAATAAGGTACTGACCTGTATATACAACCACTCCAGTACCCCTGAACATTGAGTAAGGTACTGGTACTGACCTGTATATACAACCACTCCAGTACCCCTGAACATTGAGTAAGGTACTGGTACTGACCTGTATATACAACCACTCCAGTACCCCTGAACATTGAATAAGGTACTGGTACTGACCTGTATATACAACCACTCCAGTACCCCTGCACATTGAATAAGGTACTGACCTGTATATACAACCACTCCAGTACCCCTGCACATTGAATAAGGTACTGGTACTGACCTGTATATACAACCACTCCAGTACCCCTGCACATTGAATAAGGTACTGGTACTGACCTGTATATACAACCACTCCAGTACCCCTGGACATTGAATAAGGTACTGACACTGACCTGTATATACAACCACTCCAGTACCCCTGGACATTGAATAAGGTACTAACACTGACCTGTATATACTTCCATTCTCGTGTTTCTTTAACTCTCATCGTAGTTCTTGTGTGTTTTTTATTCATACTGTTGTATCCTGTGTACGTGGTGAATAGACTTTGAAACTAGTTGCTGAACCCAGTTTTTAAGGTTATATTGACATGGCACAACATATAGTCTAACCTCCAACTTTCCAGTAGCAGAACTCCTTACCGTATGAATAGCTTATATGTTGATACAGCATGACTATGGAGAGCAGCCTCTTCTTCCATCATATTTCATGCAGAACAAGACTGATCAGTATCTATGATGTCATCATCATTCTGCCCAGCTGGCAAACCAGCTACTATTTCTGAGGTCATGTATTCCTGTAGATCTCTGCCTGTCAGCACGATCAATTCCTCATCAGTTCTGTTTTTAGAAGTCCCCTAATATTCATCAGTTATCAATACTGTATAGAATCAGCACACGTGACCCTTCCCTCCCTCCCTCCCTCCCTCCCTCCCTCCCTCCCTCCCTCCCTCCCCATCTCCTCTCCCCTGCCTCCCTCCCTCCCTCCCTCCCTCCCTCCCTCCCTCCCTCCCCATCTCCTCTCCCCTGCCTCCCTCCCTCCCTCCCTCCCCCTCCCTCCCTCCCTCCCCCCCCTCCCTCCCTCCCCATCTCCTCTCCCCTGCCTCCCTCCCTCCCCCCCCTCCCTCCCTCCCTGTCTCCCTCCCTGTCTCCCTCCCTGTCTCCCTCCCTCCCTGTCTCCCTCCCCTCCCTCCTCCCCCTCTCCTCTTCCCTCATAAAACATTCATGCCCTGGCTGGCTGGTGTCCAGATGGCCCATGGAGCTCTGCCAGCCAGCTGAGATGGCACGTGGCCCACCACAGGCAGAGGGGGTCGGGGGCAAGGTGGAGCGGGTAGCGGGTACGGAGCTGGGCATGTACAGCAGTTTCCGTGATGTGAGCGTCGCTGCGCTGCCACAGCCGTCTGCTGCCTATGACATTGATGGGGCTGTCGAGGTGGTGGGTGGTTGGGGGCCGCCAAAATTTGCTCGCTTTTTGTCAGGGAGCTAAATCGCTTGCACACTGCAGCGGAGGCTAGACACTGCAGAGAGGCTATTCCTGGCCCTGTGTTTTCATTAAACCAACTGAGTGTGATGTGTCACTAGGTTTTCTTGCTCATTAGTCTTGCATACTGCTGGAGTGGAGACGCGGTTTCCATTGCTCTCTCTCTCTCTCGCTACACTCTCTAAATTTTGTCTTTAGAAATGAGTCTGGAGACATGGCTCTTGTTAAAAGTGTGGCAGACAGGTCAACAATGGTGTCCCTCAAGTAGGTTGTGTGGAGTTTGAAATATTTGTCAGTAAATCTCTTTTGATTGTGTGACGGCGGAATCTCTTTTGATCCTTTGTGACAGCGGGAGAGATATTTAGTGGGCCGCTGGAATGTGGGAAGTTCTTTGGTCTGGGTGTGTGTGTGTGTGTGTGTGTGTGTGTGTGTGTGTGTGTGTGTGTGTGTGTGTGTGTGTGTGTGGGTGCGAGTGCGCATGCGCGCGTGCTCGATCATTAAACCCCTGGTCTGTCAGACCAGACACATATGAAGAGTCCCGCTCACACCGTTAAACCCTTATAGGCTTGAGCCAAAGTCCAAGGCTCTTGTTCGTTCCTCCTCAGCCTGTCAGACATTTCTCTCCCATTCTCCTCGCCGCGGTTCCTTCCAGGTTAGGTGGATGTGATTGAGTATCTCCCGGACGCTTTTGTTCTCTCTCTCCCGCTCTCTCTCTCTCTTTCTCTTTCAATTCCATTTCAATTCAATTCAAAGGGCTTTATTGGCATGGGAAACATATGTTTACATTGCCATAGCAAGTCAAATACATAATATACAAAAGTGAAATAAACAATAAAAAGTGAACAGTAAACATTTCACTCATATAAGTTTCCAAAAGAATAAAGACATTTCAAATGTCATTATGTCAATATACAGTGTTGTAACGACGTGCAATTAGTTACAAAATAGTACACAAGGGAAAATAAATGAACATAAATGTGGGTTTTATATTCAGTGGTGTTTGTTCTTCCCTGGTTTCTTGTGACAACAGGTTACAAATCTTGCTGCTGTGATGGCACACTGTGGTATTTCACCCAGTAGATATGGGAGTTGATCGACATTTGATTTGTTTTAGAATTCTTTGTGGATCTGTGTAATCTGAGGGAAATATGTGTCTCTAATATGGTCATATATTTGGCAGGAGGTTAGGAAGTGCAGGTCAGTTTCCACCTCATTTTGTGGGCAGTGAGCACTTAGCCTGTCTTCTCTTGAGAATCATGTCTGCCTACAGCGGCCTTTCTCAATAGCAAGGTTATGCTTACTGAGTCTGTATGTAACAGTATAACTTTCATCCGTCCCCTCGCCCCTACCCGGGCTCGAACCAGGGACTTTCTGCACACATCAACAACAGCCACCCACGAAGCATCGTTACCCATCGCTCCACAAAAGCCACGGCCCTTGCAGAAGCAAGGGGAACCACTACTTCAAGGTCTCAGAGCGAGTCTGTTACATGTACATAGTCAAAGCTGACAAGATACAAATATGTCGTTCTGCCCCTGAACAGGCAGTTAACCCACTGTTCCTAGGCCGTCATTGAAAATAAGAATTTGTTCTTAACTGACTTGCCTAGTAAAATAAAGGTAAAAAAAAAAAAAACTTTCCCTAATTTTGGGTCAGTCACCGTGGTCAGGTACCGTGGTCAGGCCACTGTGTACTCTGTTTAGGGCCAAATAGCATTCTAGTTTGCTCTGTTTTTTGGTTAATTATTTTCAATGTGTCAAGTAATTATCTGTTTGTTTTCTCATGATTTTTGTTGGGTCTAATTGTGTAGCTGTCCTGGGGCTCTGCTTGTGTTTGTGAACAGAGCCTCAGGACCAGCTTGATTGGTTGTAGAATTGAACGTCTCTTTTCTGGATTTTGACCATTAGCGGTATCGGCCTAATTCTGCTCTGCGTGCATTGTTTGTTGTTTTACGTTGTACATGGAGGATATTTCTGCAGAAATCTGTATATTTGTCCCATTTTGTGAATTCTTGGTTGGTGAGCGGACCCCAGACCTCACAACCATAAAGGGCAATGGGTTCTATAACTGATTCAAGTATTTTTTTAGCCAGATCCTAATTAGTATGTTGAATTTTATGTTCCTTTTGATGGCATAGAAGGTCTTTCTTGCCTTGTCTCTCAGACCGTTCACAGCTTTGTGGAAGTTACCTGTGGCGCTGATGTTTAGGCCGAGGTATGTGTAGTGTTTTGTGTGCTGGACCTTTTTTGGAACACCATCATGTTTGTCTTACTGAGATTTACTGTCAGGCCCCATGTCTGAAAGGATCTGTACAGAATATCTATGTGCTTCTGTAGGCCCTCCTTGGTTGGGGACAGAAGCACCAGATCATCAGCAAACAGACATTTGACTTCAGATTCCAGTAGGGTGAGGCCGGGTGCTGCATACACTGTTCTACTGCCCTCGCCAATTAGCTGATATATACAGTATGTTGAAGAGGGTGGGGCTTAAGCTGCATCTCTCTCTCTCTCCCTCTGGGTCCCTGACTGTGTGAAAACACAGAGAAATGAACAGCAATGAACCACTCCTCCCAGTGAGGGTCCCTGTAGGAGACACTCTCCAGTAAATAGCCAATCAGCTGGGACCAGATGGGGCCTCCTACTGGAGAATGCAGGAGAGTGTGTGTGTGTGTGTGTGTGTGTGTGTGTGTGTGTGTGTGTGTGTGTGTGTGTGTGTGTGTGTGTGTGTGTGTGTGTGTGTGTGTGTTTCTGTGTGTGTGTGTTTCTGTGTGTGTGTGTGTGTGTGTGTGTTTCTGTGTGTCAGTTGTATTATTACAGCTTGCACGTTTGCACACATGTACACTCTCACACGGCCTTTCTGTTTAGTGGGAGGGTCCTACCTCTGTGGAATGAAATGCATTTGATGCTTTGAAATGGATAAAGGGTGTCTCTAGAAAAGGAGAGTGTGTGTGTGTGTGTATGCTTTAATTTAAACTGCATTCTTTCTTTGTTCGATGTGAATGAATGAAACAGTGAAGTCATATCCTCTTCAAAGCCAAGTACAAAGGACTGCCAGGCTGTCACACAGGAGAACATCTGAGGCTGCATCGTGCCATTCTGCCAGATCAGATCCTAGATCTCTGATAGTTAACTGGATGCTCTGTAATACCGTCTTTATTGGGACAATAATGAGAGTTAAGCAGAGTAATATGATACTTTATGTGTGTGTCTGTGTGTGGCCTTGTTGTGTGTACTGTGGGGAAACAAACAGTGGGAGCCTGCTTGTTGTGTGTACTGTGGGGAAACAAACAGTGGGAGCCTGCTTGTTGTGTGTACTGTGGGGAAACAAACAGTGGGAGCCTGCTTGTTGCTGTCTAACACATCTGCCAGAAACGGGAGCAGATTCACTGACAATGGCTTATTAACTAGTAATTGTGCTTCTCGCCCGTTAATATTGCTCTTGTTAAATTTTTATGATTAATTCAATTCTGCAGGGTTAAAAACTACAGAATGTTGACTACTTACATATTCAAATTGTTGTTGTTGTTGCAGAATTCACTGAATAGCCTATTGACTAGTGCTATAAAATGTCGAAAGACAGCGTATATTTTCTTTCACATTAATGGCTGAATACTACTCTGAAAGCTCTCTACAGTACAGCTTGAATCTGTGGCAGGTTATCTTTGCCCAACCTCGTAGAGTAGGACAGCCCTTCTCAACACAGTTTTATTCATTAGGCTCCGGGTTGTATTCATTAGGTTCCAAATGTAATAAAACTGACTGAAACAGGGTGGAACTACCTGAACTTGTCCTAGTTTTTGTTTTCAGTTCCAAAATGTTTTGCTACAGTGTGCTGTAATGAATATGACCCAGCAGTAACGTACTGTATATCCTGGTTGGTTACTGTTGAATAGATACCTCTGTGATCTCTGTTGCCATTTATCTATAAAGACTCTGTAACGCAGCTATAAACAGATGCTGCTGAATGGCCTCGCCTTCTAGAGATACCAGGGCCTATCCCTTTGATATCTACCGATATTTCTTGATATCAAGGTTATTATAGTTTTGTGATTTTTCTATACATTTTATTTCCATTCGTTTTGACATTTTTATTATAAATTCAGTTTAGTGTCAGTTGGTTTTCAGACTTGATTTACTCATTTTTATTTGTAGTTTGAGTTTTATAAAATCATTTTTATATTATTTTGTTTTAGTTGTAGTGTTAGGGACAGAAAGTAGCCTTACGCGTGGGAGGCTAGGAGACGTTTATGTGTTGTCGGGCTATAGTTTTTTAGGATATCACTTCTTGCCACTGGGGGGCAGTAATACATAAAGTGATGGGTCAGGTCATAGGTTTGATTATGTTTAAATTATAAATCAATCTTAATGTGACTTGGATTTAAAGGATAATCGTCGGTGTCCAACTCAGATCCAGACATTTTTGCAGTGCCGTTCAAAGCTACAGTGTGGCCAGCTCTGGTTTCTGTTGGTCACTGGTGTTCTCTTGACCAGTTCTACAATAGCTCGATAGCCTTGACTCTGTTCGCCCTGTTACGATGAGTAGGATCTTCTCCTCTGGTATGTCCCCTCCGTCCAATCTGCAGTGAATTACCTTTCCGGTGTGTGCTAAATCCTGATGGAGGGTGAGCAACACATGCTGTGCCTAGTTTGAAGGGGATGCTGATATGCCCATGAACAAAGCAGTCAGTCCTTTCTTGCGCCATCTGTCTAGACACAGGGTTATTTTTTATGCCTCTTTCAGAATCTCCTTAACTTTCTGGGTTTATGTATCTATTTGCAAAGCAATCAACCCGTTTACTCTAGCAGCGCCAGGAGTTTTACATTTGGTGTTTGGTAGAATTTTCTACCGATTCAATTAATCAGTGCTTCTTCTCTTTTTAAACGGATTTGAATTGGGTTGCCATGTTTCTGCTCTTTTATGCAAACTGCTAAAGTTGGTTGTCCTGACGTTGTAGCTTCTAGTATCTGGCGGCTGTCTCACCTTGTCTTTATCCTCAAATGGTTTGTATGATTCTTTAAGGTTGGTTTTACCTTTATTCCTGTTCCACACTACATGGTCCTTTCCAGCGATGTGCTCAAAACAATCCCATACAGGGACTCATCTTTTGCTGCCGCCATTGTTCACGCCTATCTGATGTCTTCGCTGTTCTCTAGTTTTACATTTTAGCAGACACTCGTATTCTGAGCAATTTGGGTTAAGTGTCTTGCTCAAGGGTACATCAACAGATTTTTCACCTTTTCGGCTTGGGGATTCAAACTAGCGACCTTTCAGTTAGTGGCCCAATGATCTTAACCACTAGGCTACCTGCCTCCCTAGTGATAGTGAAGCCCCAGCTAGGTCTATTTGAAACATCCCCATCTACTGGCAGCATATACCCACCAGATTCAGAAGCTTGAAAGCCATTCGATTTTTGCCCAGTTTAGAACGAAAAAAACCCTGAAACTTAACATAATTTCGGATGTTTTTATTTTATTTCACACCGAACAAAAATATAAACGCAACATGCAACGATTTCAACAATTTTACTGAGTTACAGTTCATATAAGGAAGTCAGTCAATTTAAATAAATAAATTAGGCCATAATCTGGATTTCACATGACTGGGCTGCAGTGCAACCTGGGAGAGCATAGGCCCTCCCACTTGGCAGTCAGGCCCACCCACTTGGCAGTCAGGCACTCCCACTTGGCAGTCAGGCCCACCCACTTGGCAGTCAGGCCCACCCACTTGGCAGTCAGGCCCACCCACTTGGCAGTCAGGCCCTCCCACTTGGCAGTCAGGCCCACTCACTGGGGAGCCAGATCCAGCCAATCATAGTTTTTCCCTCAAAAGGGCTTTATTACAGACAGAAATACTTCTCATTATCTTGGCAAAGAAGAAATGCCCACTAACAGGGATGTAAACAAATTTGTGCACAAAATTTGAGAGAAATAAGCTTTTTGTGCATATGGAACATTTCTGGGATCTTTAATTTCAGCTCATAAAACCTGGGACCACTTTACATGTAGCGTTTATATGTTTGTTCAATGTAGTCAGTTTTGCAGTCATATAATAGTTTCAGTATAGTTTTAGTTTTTCAAGTGTTTTTCTTAATTATTTTATTTCAGTTTCATTAAATAGATTTTCCAATTTTAGTTTTTATTTGAATTTCAGTTTCGTCTACTCTTTCAGTTTCGTCTACTATAATAACCTTGCTTGATATTATATCTCTTGATATCATTTGATATCTCTTTATATCGTTTGATATCTTTTACTCAACTGCTGATCAATCACTTTAATAAAATGAGAGAAACAGGAAATTTGAATGTTCGTTGAGAGAGAGAACCTAATGTAGCATGAATCCTTATAGTGTTTATCAGTGGATCAGTTTGCATTGGTAATACACATTTATAACTGGACTCATCATAAGCAATGAGATAAATGGTAGAATTCAATGAATTACTTGATGAAAAAGACGCCTAAGTCGACTCCTAATGAAGAGAAACATGATCATCTATACACTACTGACTAGACTGAACAGGTGGACAGATACTAATTATATCTATAATGAACAGAGACTTAATAGGATGTTTTGATGTTGTGGATACCGCATCTCTGATGCAGTATGATTACTGATTGATGTTTCCATTTCTCTGGTGCAGTATGATTACTGATTGATGTTTCCATTTCTCTGATGCAGTATGATTACTGATTGATGTTTCCATTTCTCTGATACAGTATGATTACTGATTGAGGTTTCCATTTCTATGATACAGTATGATTACTGATTGATGTTTCCATTTCTCTGATACAGTATGATTACTGATTGATGTTTCCATTTCTATGATGCAGTATGATTACTGATTGATGTTTCCATTTCTATGATGCAGTATGATTACTGATTGATGTTTCCATTTCTCTGGTGCAGTATGATTACTGATTGATGTTTCCATGTCTGATGCAGTATGATTACTGATTGATGTTTCCATTTCTATGATGCAGTATGATTACTGATTGATGTTTCCATTTATCTGATGCAGTATGATTACTGATTGATGTTTCCATTTATCTGATACAGTATGATTACTGATTGATGTTTCCATTTCTATGATGCAGTATGATTACTGATTGATGTTTCCATTTCTATGATACAGTATGATTACTGATTGATGTTTCCATTTCTCTGATACAGTATGATTACTGATTGATGTTTCCATTTCTCTGATGCAGTATGAATACTGATTGATGTTTCCACCCCTTTGGTATGTCTGGCACTGGTCAGAGAAAGTAGGGAGGAGGGGATCAGAACCTGGCCTCCTTCTTCATCTGGCTCTACCCCATCCCTCACTCCTCTCAGTGGGCAGTGCCAACACACACAGGTGTGCCCTCTGGCATGGCGGGCATGCTGTGCCAAAAGAGCTGGTAATGGAAGCAGAGAAACAAGGCAATAGACACACATGAATGCATGATGCATGCACACAAGCTGGGCACACACAGTCAATGTCAATCACTTCTCTATAGACACACAATCTTAGATTACGCAGGAGTGTTAATCGGACAAGACACACACACATGTATTAATGTGTGTGTGTGTGTGTGTGTGTGTGTGTGTGTGTGTGTGTGTGTGTGTGTGCCAGGCATGCACACGTTGGCACAAAGAGGGTTGGGTTGGTTAATCTGTGCACCATATAATGTATTTGCACACTTGTGACCCTCTCTTTAATTGGTGTTAGCATTAAGCTAATGTAGAGTGCATGGGACCCAGTCACCTACAGAGTCATGTGCCTTCATTGTACTGTATAGCTGACATACATATCCCTTTATAGGTTTATAAGCTTTATTGTACTGTATAGCGGGCATACATATAGATTTTCAAGCTGATTTAAGTCAAAACTGTGACTAGGCCACTCAGGAACATTTCATGTCTTCTTGGTAAGCAACTCCAGTGTATATTTGACCTTGTGTTTTAGGTTATTGTCCTGCTGAATGATGAATTTCTCTCTCAGTGTGTGTTGGAAAGCAGGTTTTCCTCTAGGATGTTGCCTGTGCTTAGCTCTATTCCGTTTCTTTTTATCCTAAAAACTCCCTAGTCCTTGCCGATGACAAGTATACCCATAACATGATGCAGCCACCACCAAGCTGCATCTTGTTATGGGTATGAGTGGTATTCAGTGATGTGTTGTTTTGGATTTGCTCCAAACACTATTCAGGACATAAAGTTACTTTTTTTGCCATATTTTTTGCAGTTTTACTTTAGTACCTTATTGTAAACAGGATGCATGTTTTTAAATATTTTGTATTCTGTACAGGCTTCCATCTTTTCACGCTGTCATTTAGGTTAGTATTGTGGAGTAACTACAATGTTGATCCATCCCCAGTTTTCTCCCTTCACAGCCATTAAACTCTGTAACTGTTTTAAAGTCACTATTAACCTCATGGTGAAATCCATAAACGGTTTCCTTCCTCTCCGGCAACTGAGTTAGGAAGGATGCTTGTATCTTCGTATGGGTGTATTGAAACACAATACAAAGTGTAATTGATAACTGCACCATGCTCAAAGGGATATTCAATGTCTGCTTTTTTTGACCCATCCACCAATAGGTGCCCTTCTTTGCGAGGCATTGGAAACCTCCCTGGTCTTTGTGGTTTAAGCTGATGGACCTTACAGATAATTGTGTGTGTGGGGTACAGAGATGAGGTAGTCATTAAAAAATCATGTTAAACACTATTTTTGCAACTTATTATGTGACTTGTTAAGTTTACTCCTGAACTTATATAGGCTTGCCATAACAATTTTTTTTGTAAACAAAAAATTGGTAAAAATGTCTATAAACATATTTCCACTTTGACATGATGGTGTATTGTGTGTAGGCCAGAGACAAAACATCTCAATGTAATCCATTTGTAATTCAGGCTGTAAAAACAACATGTGGATGTGAATACTTTCCGAAGGCTCTCTATCCCTTCATAGGTTTATAAGCGGCCATACGGCACAGTTTTATTCATCAGCTAAGGGGGGGTGAGTTATTAGTTATGGCTAACATCTGTCCCCAGCATGGTCACCTCACATGGCCCTCTCTGGGAGCTGTCACTGGTGGTGATGCATTGGGAGGGAGGAGGAGAGAGGAGGGGAGGAGGAGGAGGAGGAGGAGGAGTAGAGAGGAGGGGGGGAGAAGGTGTCTGGAGCGGAGTTACCAGACTGAACCAGGAATAGGCTGGAATCACACGCTTGAACGATGGGATTTGGAAGTGATGAACAGAAATATAGGAGAGGGGGTGTAGGGGTGGAGGGTGTAAGAGAGAGCGGAGGGAGAGAGTGTGAGGGAAAGGAAAGAGAGACAATGAGAGGGGAGATGAGTTGGTGAGAGAGAGAGAGAGAGAGAGAGAGAGGAGATAAAGAGCTCTCCCTTCATCTCTTCTCGGTTTCTTACTCATATTTTTCTCTTCCGTCTCGTTTTGTCATAGATCTCTCTTGATCTCCATATCATCAATGTGTGAGGGAGGGATGAAGTAGAGAAGAGAGAAGGAGGGGGCTCTCCTCTATGTTAATGGGATGCTGTTTCAACAGTGGTGCCTCCTGGTCATAACCTAAGGCCATCATTAAGACATAGAGAATCTGTGTTTTCAAAGGCACCAATAAAGCCTAGATTGTATTTAGGGAGGGGTTGGGGCACACACAGATTTAAGATATAGAATAGATGCTCTCTAGAACCAAAAAAAGGTTATTCGGCTGTCTCCGTAAGAAAACCCTTTGTAGAACCCTTTTTGGTGGCAGGTAGAACCCTTTTTGGTTCCCCGTAGAAACCCTTTCCTCAGCAAACGAAAAGGGTTCTACCTGGAACCAAAAAGTTTTCTCCTATGGCGAAGGTTCGACAGAACCCTTTTGGAACCCTTTTTTCTAAAAGTATACAGTACTTTGAAAACAAAGACAGCAATGGACGACTGGGTTTTATTTTGAAAAGGGAGAAGGATAAGGTTGTAATGCTGAAAGTTGGTTGTTATAGTTGCTCTGTTTTATGAGTCATTTTAAAAGCATTGTTGCTTGATAAAAAGCAGTTAAATAAAGCCATTTATATGGCTTTGTTGATCCTACTTAGTGTTGTTCTCCACTAGTTTCACCACATAGGTCCCCACCTCGATTTGAAAAATAATCCAGAAACCAATTGAGCGCTGGTACACTTTACTGGTGTAGTGACTGGGAGAAATCTGGTTTGCCAGCACACACTCTTCAGATAAACATTGGTGGCAGCTGCTGCCATGGCAACACCATTGTGGTTTTTTCCCCCTCCCTCCCACCCTGCTCCTCACTCTCCTGCCCCCCTTCCTCTCTCTCGACTCTACCACACCCCCGTCCCTGGCTGGTCGCTACAGAAAACCGAGGGAGGTTGGGTAGAGAGAGCTCTGCTGGTTGAGAAGAGCTGAAGAGTGCCACTTCAGTGGTTTTCACTGGAGGAAAAAAGAGACCGAAAGAAAAAGAGGAAAAGAAAGTGAGTGAGTGTGGTTGGATTGGTGGTAGAGGATGAGCGAGGACTCTCAGTCCCACTACCGGATGGAGGCTGGGGATAGGCTCAACGGGCTTGGCCAGAGGAGGAAGAGACCCAAAAAGGTACAATTAAGATGGACAACATGGGCTGGCTGACACACCTCTGACCTGGTTAGCCTGTTAGTATTAGTGGTGGATTAGCCCTGGAGCTCCAGAGGCTGAAGGGTCCAGGGGGAGGTTGAGGTCTGTGAAGCTGGCTCTGGAACTCTGTTTGAGGGCAGCAGCTACTGCTTGCAGCTCCTGTCCCTGTGGCTGGGTAGTTGGCTGGTGGAAGCTCAGCGCTACTTGGATGCTGGTGTGGAGCGCTCACCGCTCTGAGGAGGCTGCAGGTGTAGTTAGGAGTGTGTGAGTGTTTGTGTGTTGGAGCTTAGTTGTTTTGGAT